>NW_008752129.1:43435-54904 GCF_000715545.1 Opisthorchis viverrini
AACCTACGACATCACACGCATACGTTGAAACAAACATCACTTAACCCAGCTTTCACTATTGCAGGACTGGTTTAGAGCAACTTATCTTCGCAGAAAATTTGGACGCAACAAAACCCAAGCCCGTGCTCTGGCAGTGTGGCGAGTGGCAATGCGTGCGGTTTTCCCAACATAAAAAGCAGGAATATCTGGTGTGCAGTCGACGCGGTCATTAGGAAATCCGATGTCGGACTCGGTAATTCGGTCAGATAACAAGTGAAGACCGAAGGTCAAAAGGCAGTCAATGCCAATCAGAACCCTACTTGATTCAGCGCTTGCTAAGTATGAAAATCAGATCGGCGCATTCTCGGAAGCATGTGACAATCAGAGTTAACGGGTGCCCAGTTCAGTCTCTGTTCAATACGGCTGCCCGGATTTATGATCGTTTCCCCTCACGCATGCATGAAAGCTTGTTCTCCAAAATACACACCAACAATTGACATTGTCGGAAATGTCACGAGGGAAGCTTTATCTACCTGAGGTTCTTGTCTAAACTGGAAATGGCAGACTGTTTAAACAGTAAGCTTATCTGCGATGCAACATTCAAACTTGATCTCCTGCGCACAGACAGTGCAGATAAACAGTTTTCGCGCATCCAGCCAAATCAGGCATTGAGATGATCAGCGGATAGTTATGTGGTCATTGCCGCAACATTTTGATCAAAATAGAATTTGATTGCGGTTTCCAGGGTTAGCCGAGATTGATGAATGACATGTAAGGGGTTGCCCCAGTAAAGACCGAATACAATTATAATTTTCACGACGAACAACAGAGCATAGCAAGCAAGTCTGTCACTCCAAAACCAAAAGAAAGATTTTAAGGAACCACCTTCAAACGCACGTTTGCTTTTGTAGTTATGCTAGCACTGAATCAATATACTAACAGTAAAAGAAAATTTATAAAAATCCGAGTAGCCCATCACTTCATTCACAGATTATTTGAAGATCACAAAATTTAGCCCTATCTTCATAAAGGTTGTGATGGATTTTTTCGTGAGGGCGTTCACCACTGCGAAAACTTCTGAATTATAGGTCACTAAGGACTATTAAAAGTAGGTGGCTTGCATGTAGTTTGCACATGATTGTCTTTGAATTCTCGATACGTTTAAATTACGGTTACCAAATTCAGCAGTTGGTGGGAATCAGGAAAGTGACGTATAAAATCTAAATTTCACCATCATATCGTCACAAAATCTACGTGGCCCGAAGATTTTTCCCAATGGTTACGACTAGCAGTGACTTAATTACATGAAAACAGCAGCCACTTACCCAGAGGTAATAAGGTTTCATGAGAACCAAAGCGATTGCAAAATGAAGAATGTTAAAGCTACGGCCAAAATACATACGGGAATGCCATTCTGGTCAGTTTTGATCTGTAGTTCGCATCACATGTTTGTCTTCCTTCATATTGCGCGCACTTCGTATTCTGTAAAACCAGGCTGGTCTTTCGACATAAACGTTGCAAATCTCTATAGCGAACTAAACGTGAATGATATTTGGAAACGTAACTTAACCAATCTGCTTGTCTAAACCGACATTCGCTATTCCGTGAACTAATTCACTGCATTCCTCAAAATGCTCCATTGCATCAGGCCCAGTGAGCGTCGCCAATAACGAGCCAAGCGCCAAACATGTCTCAGGAGAAGCGCTGAATTGTGGGATTGCACATATCGGGTCCCACTAATGTTGTTCAATTACGGCCTGTCTTCCATACTCTGCAAACACGGAAGCATAATTTTAAAGCCAAAATCTTCTGCTGTTTAACGCTATGAAAAGCAGCAGCCGATCTGCTACTGAAATATGAGTTTGGACTGTATTAGCAAGTCCAGATCCATGTCCTCCATCTTCATTATTTGTTGAGTGAATTAGGCGTTCATTATATTTAGCTTTGTTAGGATACTTATATCTTCTCTATTGAACAAAGGTTTCATGTGACAGGCAAATTGTTTACTAGTTTATATGTAGCATATTGAGTTCCAGTTAACCGGATAGATTTTGCTGCATATAAAATAACTTAGTAGAGCTTACATGGCACAACAAAACGCTTGGTGTTAGAAATTAAATCCCAGGGTCATAGAACAAGATTACTTTACATGAGACCATTCAAAATATGCCGGTTTTGTGTCGTTACCATTGAGCAAACGAACAACTACTCTTTACTTTTAAGATTACGCGTGTAAAAATATCGGCTTTTATATAAACCGACAAACCGACGTCTGCGCGAATGGTACTGGATTCTCGGGCGCATACTAATTCGACTTCCAAGACACGTAGGGAGAACAAGGGTTTCTAAGAGACAACCGTAAGACCATCGATAATGAATAGCTTGTTTGCGCATTACGGAGAAAATCAGACAGTCTAGAGACTTCACAGTCAGAGTTCTGGTAAAAGGCGATATGCGTAAGTGCCGCAGCGTTTACTAGTAATCAGATTAGTTTTACTTTTAGTCACTGTATTTTAACTGCCTTACAAACACTTCAGCACCGCCGAATGGGTCTGAGTTGTCCTTCAGGGTCGCAGTCAAGCTAATGATTGTATGCGATAGTTCGTCAAAATGAATTGGCTCGTCGAAGTATCACCCCGTAATTTTATATGTACTGCAATGTTACTGGTGTTTGGGTATGGTAGAACAATGGGCGGAATTGCCTCCTAAAGCAGATCGTTTTCTGTTTTTACAACCACACCTACGATAGTTGTTACATAAAAGCATGGAACACCGTAAACAGTGAATCCTGTGGCACAAAATAGTGAAGTTGGCTGTTTTAAAAATGATCTTATCTAAGCTAACAACTGCTTGTTCTAAATACGTTGCTAGACTGCTGTTTCAATGGCGCTAATTCACAAAGAAACAATGTAGGATTTATCTCACTTCATCCTTGTTAGCCTAGTTTCCGTGGCACTTTTACTCGTTATATTAGGAAACTGCTGTTTCAATGGCGCTAATTCACAAAAAAACAACGTAGGATTTATCTCACTTCATCTTTGTTAGCCTAGATTCTGTGGCACTTTTACTCGTTATATTAGAATGACGCTTTATATTAATGAATAAAATACGAAACCCCTGTATGATCAATATTGAACTACACAACAACGGGCTAATTTGCAGTGGAGTGAATTCTGAACAAGATGTTTGTTCTTACACAAATAAAAGAGAAAGCTTTTCAAGTGAACGTAATCACAACAGGTCGAAGCTTAGTGAATAATCTTCAACCATATTAGCCAAGTAGGCTACGTCCCGTTAACCAGAATTAAATACATATATTGCTCGCATTCGGCCGTTTGGCCTCAAATGTGTTACTTCGCTGTTTTGAATAAAGTTGTATGTTTTATCAAAGCAAACTGTGTTTTGTATACACAACCATCAATTGAGATTTCACTGTAGATTTCGAAACCAGCTTATCTGCGGACCAAATGTACTATTAAGTGCCATACATCGAGAAAACTACTGACTTCTATCCATCTTCTACTGGTACTCTCAGGGTGTGATTTTCATTCCTGAAGAGTAGATGCACTATGGATTACTTAACAATGAAAATTAAGGGTTCAGCGTCCCTCGAAGGATCATCACACTTCTCAAAGGCTGTCAAGCAAGGATACATGACGTAAGCTCATCAAGCCCCCCGTAATTCTTGGAATAAATCTCTGTTTGTCTTAGAACCCGCTTCTAATACCATCGATTCCTTGTTACTCACTCTTTAGGGGACGTTTGAAAAATTCGATTTTAAAAATAAATCTACTGTTAGTGAAGGTGGGCTTTTTTCCTCAAAACACCCACCACATGATACCCCGATGAGCGCTATTTACACGTATCGATGGCTGTCTAATACAGCTTACAAAATACACGCTCTTATTCGAGACAAACCGGGCCCCAGATGCCTAGCATCATGTCATCCATTCTGATGGAATATTTTTGAAGGCAGTGGGTCGAACAGCGACCACATCTGCCAAAAAATCAGGTAAATTAATTACTCACAAATACAGGTTCTTAGTTACCGAAAGCAATCATGTTGGCTAATTTGATCTCCTTGCTTCCAACACTACTGTCTTGTCACAAAATCTAGTCCTGACGACATCAGGCACAGCGTCAATTCAGATAAAGTTGTATTACAATGATTCAATACATAGTGTCTCATTTCCCTAACCTCAGCACACTGGGCATCATTCTGGAACACTTCTTCCACGTCGAATCCTTAGTAAGACTTGGATCTTTCGGAATTCCGTCTGGATAGCAACAGATCTATTTATCAACCAGCTATGGACACAACGGAACCAAGATCACTACTCCTCTTTCAGTATTGTCTCAGCTCTTCGCAGTTCCTAGACTTGTCCTAGAAACCGTAAGTCATTTTACTAACACTAAATGTGATCCCGCGCATCGGCTCTAATATCTGATAATGTGTCCGCAGTTTGCTATATCTCCGCTATTTCCCGACGAAATGACTTACTTGAGCACAGGAAAAATTGAATGAATGAAATGAATGACCCAACTGATTGTAAATTTTAATAGACCGAATGGTAGAATAAGAAAGGATGGGATAATTCATAAACTGGAGCCCATTTGACTTGGCACATATAAAAGGTTATTCATGATTGTTTCGCACAACTTGTGATTCAACATTTTACAGAGTACGCCCGTAATACATAATCTACCCCCGGTTTCTTTGTCGTGGAGCATATTGTGGAAAGGCTGCCAGCTATGTGTATTGTGAAATAGGAGGTCTCGCTCTGTTTATCGCTCCGATTCGCAGCCCGCCGTTACTAATCCACACACCAGGTTTTCTCCAACTTTACTGAATGAATACGACTGTGGCAATTGTCTCTCGAAATACGGCTTTGAATTGCGACTGCTCCATATCTGCCACAAGTTATAGTTCACACATACGTAGGAATTTCTTGCAATGGAGTCAAATGTTGCAGCGGCTATGCACTCCGATTATGGCATGCTGGTTACAGTAATTTACCACCAGTAAGTCCTGGTATTTTGTTCTATGGAATTAAAGCCATACGATCGAGGATTTATGTCTAAAAGTGCCGCAGCAAATAAAAAGCAGTAAAATTACTCACTTGTCTGTTTTGTCAAATTAGTTTGCCAAATTAGTTTATTAGACAACACACAGGCCCGAAGCACAAAGTTGTGTGTGGTAAACGGAACTTCACCCAGTTACTGCAGCGCAGATTTGCTACACGTCCAAGGCTTCTAGTTGTTGTTCAAAAAGCGAGTCTTGACTGCGTGATAGGGTTGGAATTTAGAATGAAAAGCCCTTTGAGTTTGACATATCCAGGAACCGCAAATACAAGTAAATTCGAACGCTTGAATCACTCCTCTCAACAGGGTTGGAATTTAGAATGAAAAGCCCTTTGAGTTTGACATATCCAGGAACCGCAAATACAAGTAAATTCGAACGCTTGAACCACTTCCTCTCAACCTTCAATACTTTTTCAGTTGGCCTTTCCATCCGGCATCATCATTAGGTGATGGTTCTCAGACCACGCTTTGTCAAAAAGCGCATGAGGTTTAAATGGTGATACAGCATTTACCAAGACACCTTAGTCTCAGGGCAGGTTTGAAAGCCATGTGATACTTTATATATTACTAACGTTGTAGCACGAATCATATCCATGGCCGCTGTTGGAAAAGTCGGTGGTGACAGAGCTTGAAAATGTCTAGCAAATGATGCGTTTGATGGATACGGGCTGATTCATCTATCAGAATGGAATAAGTGAGAAATACGCTAAAACGGCTTTGTGGAAATCAGCGGTATATTAGTCGACGTAAACGCAAGGGCCTATTCTTCACTTGAAACCATAACGGACACAAACATTTCTGGAATGCTTGATTGAGGTCCTTCGTCAAGCCTGATTAGACAAAGTAATCACAACAGTGTTTACTCTTTCACTGAGCCAATTAAAACTTAAGTGCAGGGAATTCCTACACCGGCTATGGCCGGAAATCGCACTTGAGGTCCTAAGAGCCTATATTGCATTAATCCACATAAATCAGCAGACTGGAAAGGTTTTATAGATCTAGGACTGATGTCCATGCATGCTGGAGACGAGTTAATCTCAAGAAACATTTGTGGCTTTCTAGGACTGAAAGATGGATTTTTGTACCCCTCATTATTAGGAATTTTCAGTCTAACAGCTTGGATACCGGGTGTGAGGTAGGCTGCGCAATCTTTTTTGACAGCACTGTCTGGTACCAAGCGCAAGTACACAGAATTTAGTTTCGTGAACCAATGTCTATTGATGAGTACTGGGTAAGTCGGTGATGCAATGTACTGGAGATATGCATGGGTACTTCCTATTGGGCTTTTCTAAGTGAGAGTTACATAAATTATAGTATTTCTCAATTTAAAACTGAATACAAATATGAAATGCTATTAGCCGAATGCAGTTTTATTTCGGTTGCTTATTTTGGTGCGTATCTCATTTACAAAGCATTTTTCTGGGATCGCCGCTTAATGAGCCACTCTCTCAGGTGAAATTTACGTTGATTCTAGGCAACCAACATACGGAATGGCACTGCTTACTCCACTAGAATTTAGCAGCAGAGTGATGCAGAACGCGGCCATTTAATGAAGATACTTTTGCCTGCTAGTATACTTTACCTTTCAAAGGTGGCCATCAAACACAGTCCATAATCCTAGCAGAACTTATCCAGTACCCAGACTTGTGAGTATGATGCACATCTTGGGTAACTGTGTGGTAACCTCTTAGCCAACCTTCGTCGACTGGGTGGACGAATATTTCTACTTTTGTTGGCACGGCATCGGCATCACGATCTCACACTTTTTCGGTCGGTTAACAGTAAAATGTGTTCCAATTAATTTCGATTATCAGCACTGTTGAGTAGTGGTGACACGTGAAATACCAGGGACTGTGTTCAGCCAGAATAGGCAAATGCGTATTCTGAAGTAACAACGTGTAACTTGGCGTATAAATGTGGAGTTACGATGAGCTCTTGAAGGAGATTCTACGAGCCAAAATGCATTCATACCTGAACAAACAGCTGATGTGATATCTGTCAGTTTTCGTGTTAATCGGAACATTTCAAGGTGGCATAAATAATTTTGCAATTGTTTGAAGGCAAATTGGAAACAAATTGAAACAAACTGAAAATAAATAACAGCAAACTCACCAACGGTGGACAAAGTCTCCCTAATATTCCATCTCAAATTTAAGCCAGTTCAGTTTGGAAACCAAAGAAGCATATCAGTTGGCTGCATTACAGATGTCATGCAGTGATAAACAATGACGTGGGCTTTTCACCGTTTACTAAGCTACCCAAAATCCCTTTATCACAGGTTCCGTCCGTAGACTAAAGTGGGCGATGCAGATTATATTGCTTCCTAATTTGTTCTTGAATTTCTGAATGTTACTGTGTCAAAACTAACCCTAGTTTAGCTACCTCTGGCTATAAAGTTCCTGGACAACGAATTACCACTTTCGAAGTAAAATGTAGACAATGACAGTTCGCAATAACTATTTTGCACCTAGCTGTGCAGGATAACGCAATCAGAGGTTGAATACACCACAGGACTGGAAATCCTCGTTTAACCTCTATAGAGCTGCTGTTCTGTTGGAAATAAGATAAAGCAATTTTTCGGACTGGAGTGATGACTTTGAGATGTGAATTGATGGTCGATAATCACTTCAGTATAACGTCTAATCCACCAGTAGCAACAATGCACACTGTGAAAAGTGAAATTTCCGTCATCATCCAGTTGTATATTCACAGCCGACTAGGTTTTTACACACAATAGTAGGGTGCCATGCTGATTACGTAACAAAGGGAGTCCGCATGTCACTCTTCGCTGATGATTCACAGGACCTGTCAATTTAGAGTTTACGCCAGCGCACACGATGCGCATGGCGATCCACCACTGACACGCTGTAAGTCATATCGTAATTTTAAAGGCATGCCCACGGCTTTGATCAAGTACGTTGAAAGAATCGCGTGAAAACAGTTGTGTAGGATACTTTGTATAGACCACGTGGGACAAATATCTTTTTATCAGTGTAATTAAAGATATCCCGAGTGATAGGACATACAAATCCTGGACAATTACTGGTGTTAATTTATCTGTCATAACCACACACAAACCTTCGTGATTATATACAGTCACCGACATTCTTTGTTTCGTATGACTCAGAAACATGAAAACTGTCAACGTCACCGCTAGTAGTAGTTCAACGTTAAGACTCGGAACCGCATGAACCGCGGTCGACCTTAAATACGTTTACAGTTCGAGTTTCAACTAAAGCATTCTTGTATTTTGATACATATAAATCCCGTGGTTTGAATTTGATATCGAAATGGGCTTTGTAGGAAAATTTCTGGAAAGGGGAATTTCGGGTAATTTGTGCCTCATTTGGAAGACCCTCAAGGAGTGGAAATCCAGGCGAGTTAAAATTTCTAATACATTAATTTCTCTATCAACCGTTTCAGGTTTCCCAGCGTGCATACGAATCTTGGATTGGTGATAGTGAGACCCTGGTAAAATAAAAGTGTGCTTATTAATAGGGGGCCACGCTAACAAATAGGTGAAAACTAGCTTGGTATGAATTGTTGATGAACCTACAAGCGCTCCCTCAACTTTGTCTACTGTAACTTGTATTCATGTTGAGAGAATTGAATTTCGGAAGTGCACTTGTGGTTAGTGTTGGAGATTTTGTTCTGCTTCGTCCGCGATGCCTGATAATTCAGGTCAATATCCGCTGTAGATCTGCCGAACACAAACGATATTTGACTAAAGTCTATTGTTCCGGTGATCCCGACTTTTCCATCAATCCCAAGTCCGTGATTGTTGATCGGGGTTCTTCAAAGTCATCCGTGGGTTTATATTAAGGATAGCAATGCTTACGCAAAAGTGTTGCCTTGAAGACTAGTTCAATACACTGCTTCGAACCACGTAATGTGTCAGTCCCGTCGGCCGTTGGTGTTTAACAGCAAAGCATCAAATATGTGTCATAATGGCAGTGATGGTTGGTGGGTCCAGCTACCTTTTACCGATTAAATTACCTTGTTCAAATCTGCTAACACGAGTACTTAATTTCGAAGTGGAGATCTTCTGCTGCGTGACGCTCTGGTGAACACGTAATTTACGAATGAGATTCCAGTTCGATGCAAGCAAAGTCGTCACCCAAAAGAAGAGGTGCCACAGCTGTATTGTCCAGTTGGTGAATAACTTACCCATTTTAATTAGTTCACAATATAAGATGCGAATCTTTCATTGGTACACTTATTCGCGACAAGTCCATAGAATATTTGTTTGCGTCATTTACTGTCAATGGGTTGAGTAGTGTATTTCTTCGTGAATTTCCGGTAGTCCCGTACCAAACAAATAAGTGATCGAATATATTGCAGAGGCTTCTGATTGGCAAAATAAAGGTTGTATGTGTAAGAATCTATACGCCTTCCGATGATGTCCCTCACAGCTTATAATTAAGGTATGCACGAAACAAAGGCTTGGTAGATCGAAGTATTGGTGACTCCCACGGACAAAACAGCTAGAAGGCAACCTTTAATCGGGGTAATCTAAAAGAAATTCACAGAAACAAACTGACAGCCACCCAATAAATGAATTGCGAATTCTAATGTGGCTTCACCAACCGGCAGTTTTAGACGTCTCATTTTCGCACTGAAAAATAAAGCATTCGGTGCTAGACTTTACCTTGAGGAAGCCCGTCTGGAAATAACTAGGTGCTTACTTGATTACACATTCATGTCAACTAGCGTAGTGTCAAGTGGTTCAACCTGAAAATGATCAATCCACAGTGAAGCAAAAGTGACACGGATGACTTCGCAGCAGCTTCTGGAAAATCGGTACATAGACCACGCCGGTGGATTGATAAAACTGTAAAACGCATCTCATGGATGTCACATCCGTTGAAGAGAGGTAAATCAAGCTCAATCTGAGTGGAATAGACAGCCAATACGTTTGTATGGCTGGGTGGTGACCGGTGATTAATTGGCTGACATCAGGCACATGGTCAATCCGAACGAGCCGTTTCATGTCTTTTGCCAATGTGCTCTGAGTATCGACCCAACTGCGTTGTTTGACTAGAGACGTGGCAATACGGGTGCACTACATCTAAGAACCCCGATACCGTGTTTACAAAAGTGATTCGTACAAACACTGAGTCTGTCTTCGTCAGACGACACGAACCAGCCAACCACGTTTTTCACTGGTCCTGTGTTGAACGCTCTTCAAGGCGCGACATACGCTATCACAGCCAAGAATCGCACGTCAGGCACAAAGCAACCATCATACTTGATCTGTGGTGAGATTCAATGGAAAGGTTGTATATTCGACGCCATTCGTCACGAAATTAAATGTCGTGGAAAGGTTGTATATTCGACGCCATTCGTCGAAAGTACGCACACAGCCTGCGATGCTAGTAAGCACATGTCATATCATAGGATGATTTTATTATAAATTTTGCAAAAGCATAAAAATTTCTTTCTGATTTCTTAGCTCGTTTGATTCTGCCATTTTGTGACGACGTCCCGGGAATCGCTTAATATTATTAACAAGACTGAGGCACGGTAAAAATTGGTGAGTATGTGCATACCATTTGTGTTTATTGATATTTATTTGTTATACATAATTGTATGTCATTTACAATTCCTCTGATATTATACACATGTTGCATAACCTGTGCTCTTTCGCATCAGTTAGATGTTACACAGAATAACATGCAGAAACGTCCCTGGAATTCTCACACACATAGCATTCGTTTGACCCAAATCTCGTTTGCAATATGATGTATCTGCCAAAAGATATCACTTTCTCCTGCAAAGCCAGCAATTCCCCCCGGAAATTAAATCGTGTAGGTGCCATCAATCTTTTACCAACAATTTCGGGCGTTTCACGCTCAAAACAGCTCGTCGATGGGAGAGTTTCGCCTGCGACAAGCCTCCACGCGACAACAGTTGCGTTTGCTCCGAGTGCTTGCGAAGTCACATTCTTCCACGTAGCGTAACCTATCGACCTCTGATCAATCACCCCCAGGCCTGGGCGCTAGAAAGAAGCAACGGTAGACGGATGGTTAGACTCATGATAACGGATGCGCATAACCGCATTAGGAAGTATGCGCGGATCGCCACGGAAGAAAGGGGCACTTGTTTGAGAACGATAGGACTACAAGAACTCAGTATAGCCATCGAACGAAGAGTTATGTCCGCTGCGGAATAGAGGCGAATTATTCTAGAAACCAAGTTTTCAAGACTGATCGGAAACAACAAAAATAGTACCATCACCACCAACAACGAGGCGTGGATCAAGAACCTCTCTAGCACACGATTGACTGCTCAAACACAGGATGTTCTTGTTAAAGGACTTAACTTCAATTTCAAAGATGCCACCAATCTGGAGTTCTTGGCCAGCCTAGAGGCAGCTATGAAATCCGCTAAACTGGATGAGAATGCCCA
>NW_008752129.1:55031-65915 GCF_000715545.1 Opisthorchis viverrini
GACGGATGACCGTTATCATGGACAAATCGGACTACGTAGACAAAGCAAAAGCTCTGCTCAACGACACTACCACGTATCGCCGTCTGGAGGTTGGTCAAACTAAAAAACTTGCGAGCGAAATCAACAAGAGCCTGCAGCGACTGAAGGACCTCCAAAAGATCACAACCGAAGGATATTGGCGAATGAGAGCCAGAGAATCCACTACCCCACACTTCTACGGACTCCCGAAAGTACACACTGAGACCACACCACTAAGGCCAATTGTGTCACTCCCAGGCGCAAAGGAACTGTGGAGGAAGGTCAAGTATCTCATCAATGAATCGCAATACTCATTCAAAAACGCACAACAGTTCTTGGATAAACCAAAGAATGTGACAATAGAAGAGGACGAAACAATGGTCTCATTTGATGTCAGCTCACTGTTCACATCAGTGGACCTTCACTCCTCTAAGGACCTCTAAGGAAGGAAGACATATGTGAATTGCTCAGCCTCTGTTTGACCACGTACTTCGAATTCAACGGTGAATACTACGAACAATTGAAAAGAGCACCAATGGGTTCCCCAATTTCAGGGTTCATCGCCGAGATTGCAATGCAAAAGCTGGAGAGGACCGTGTTGCCGGACATCAACCCGAAGCTTTGGGTACGTTATGTAGACGACACCTTTGTCATCATCAAGAAGAGAGAACTACAACGAGCAATCCAATTGATAAACAGTGTCTCCGATGACATCAAGTTCACGATGGAAGAAGAAAACAACAACAAGCTGGCGGTTTTAAACGTCCTCGTGTTAAAATACAAACTGTAAATTTTTACGATGCTGAACAGTATGCCTCCAATTTGTCTTTTCAATGTGCATGAAACAGTCTAGCTTCCATACACCTGTTAGTTCTACTCTCAGGCTGTTCAACCATGAAATAATTTTGCTTTGAGAAGTGTCTGGAATAAAGTTTAACTAAAGACTTTTGGCAGCTAGCTCAGGATTTCTTTCAGACACTCACTGACAATCAACTTATTCTAACGTTTTCCAGTTGTACTTATCTGGGTTTTATTCAGGCAGCACTGTAAGAAACTCAGAAAGTCAAAGTCAAATGCTTGCATAACTGTTCACGAATGGGGTTTTGGATAGTTTAATCATGAATAAGTTTTACATCTCTAGGGATGACATTAATTTTGTAAGCCTAATTATATCCGCTATTAAAGATTTAGTCCGCCGGATCTGGTATACCGGAATGTTTATCAAAAACTGCCTGTCCATAACCTGTCGAACAGTTCTTACGGGATGTCCGTCGAGGACATTTTCCCCCAACACTTAATTACAAAAATAATTCCCATTTCATTCAACCACTTTCTATTTTGGAAATTATTCGAACTGGTAATCTCACAAATATAAAACCAAGGTACATTTTACACATTACAAATCTTTCCATCATTCCAGTTACCAGTGAAATTTGCACCCTTTATATTTTCAACGTTACCAATTGGGTAACCAGTTTTCGATTTCATTATTTGTTCGTCATTTACTTCGCTATTTCAAACTGAAATCTGCAGGTGTACTCAGAAGCCCATTGGTATTCAGTTATTTGTTGATCAATATGACCCCCTCTGAAGTAGGTCAGTAAGCATAATCTGCCTGTCTGACAGGACAATGCGCCTAATCGGTCAACATATTCGAGATGACGTGAGCAGTTCGATCAAGTAACGTCTGTCAAGAATGCTCCATTTGCAAATGCACATTGGCCGTTACTTAACACTCCAACTATTAGACTGGACAAGGAAGTAACTTGAGAAACTTAGAGGGTGCTAGTTGTTTGGGGGCGAATAATGTAATCACTGATTTATCAGCGAGTTTTCCATTTGGTCGACATAACCATGAAGAGCAACGAACAGACTACATGCGAACTTTAAGGACAGCATCGATGACATTAAGGTAGTGAGGTTTGGCATGCGAAGTCCAGTAAGATTTCCGTGCAAAAATGAAGGCCTCATAGTTGACGCCCATTAAAGTCCTTGTACATTTCAAAGGTGTGCTGTCTTGAAGGCTATTGCGCGTTATTGCGCGGAGAAGCTACTCCAATGTGCAATGACGTTTATGTAACCCACGAAGCCTTTTCAGTGTGCGTCAGCAATGGGATTTTCTCAAGGCGATTGCTGATAGTTCGGCCAAAATCGACTAAGTCACACAAAAGAGGATGTGGTTTTAGACTACAAACGTTACTGCGCAGACTACTAGTATCCTAACTGTATAATTATGATCCCGCCACCGACTTTCAGGTATACGCCTGCTCTTATTTTTTAGATGTCTGAGTATTGGTGTTCCTCGATAAACAGTTAGCAATTAGTGATTGATCACAACACATTTGTGTGGTGTTTCTGGAGTTTATTTATGCCAGACTTTTGATGTTGTCGCATTTCGTGCGCATTTTAGCTCATTTGCATCACCAATGACTACGATTATTCACTGAACCAAGAGAGACAACTACTCCATAACAAAACTACGACGAAAACCTAGCTTCCATTTGCTACTGGTTGTAACATTCACCATGTCCAAAATTTTAAAAAATGCATGGACGGTCTAATGTTTAAATAGAGGCGTTTTCTGTGCTGGTTTTCCGGTGCTTTTGTCCCCGTGTGCAAATAAATGTGGATTGTCAACGAGTTATAATGAATGTAACGTAAAAAAATCATGACTGTTTAAAATTTTTCACTGGGAAGTAGTCTCAAATCCTTTGAAAATGCTTCGTTAATAATTGCTGCTCTTCTCGGGACAAAATACCTATTATTTT
This sequence comes from Opisthorchis viverrini, assembly GCF_000715545.1. Lineage (NCBI taxonomy): Eukaryota > Metazoa > Platyhelminthes > Trematoda > Opisthorchiida > Opisthorchiidae > Opisthorchis > Opisthorchis viverrini. Next base: position 57,818 of record NW_008752129.1, read on the forward strand.
TTGTATTCAAACATTAAATATATCCGGCGCCTACCTGTCATTTTGCTCGCTGCAGAAGGCAATTATTATTACATCTTTGTGAAAAACATTTCTGGCTTTTACTAATGGACGCATATGAAAATTATTCATGATACTATGAATTTGTCTGGATCAAATAAAACTACACGTTTTGCCGTCGGCCTGCATTAATCCATTGTATTTATGAACCAGTTACAACTAGTTTCCCACTCACTTACAGGCGTACCCACTGAAAGTAAGTATTGCTGTATTGCCTTCACACTTCACCTTCCACCTGCAGATCAGCTGAAAAATTTACAATCCTGGTGGGCAATCTACATGAGCTACGCTTATCACTCGATCTAACTGTAACATTCTCCTCCGTCCTTACCTTACGTGACCTATTCTGTTGATTACCAAGTAATACTCCCTTCGATCCTCAGAGATTCCAGTAAATGCCTGGCCAGTAAAACATCAGCTCATCAGGAATTAAACGAATGTCCCTAATGATGCAAGTTGGCACAGACACTTTATTTCTTATGTTACGTTTCTTCCTAAGATCGCTTATCAGACTTAAATATCCACTTGAATAAAGATTAATTAAGCAATGACTGGCGGTCGCAATCTGCCACCTGATTTCAAGCGGAATAGCATGCCGACATTTACGTAATTTTCGGTAAGTTTGGTGGATCTCCACTGAAGTAGTACGCAGATTCCATCACCCTCTTACCGACGAGATTCAGGCGTGATGTTGTCGATGGCCACGCTCTCGACTTCAAACGCTACTTTGCAATTGGCGTGTATCCCGAGTGTTTCATCTGTGTTTTGGGATACACATTCGTTAACACTAAATTTGTGAAAAATCAGAGTTGCCATAAGAGTTGAATTATTTAGTTATACAAGGCAACAAAAGAACACCTCCTGCTGGTTAACAAATACTTCGTTAAAAACTGTCGCTCAGAGCGTTTAACATACAGGCAGGCGTTTTTCAATCAGTGTCATTATGTGACATCAGGTTATATTTAACCCCTTCCATCCGACAAAACGTTGTATTAACTTATATGAACAACGACCAGTGACAGTTTTATTCATGTTATGTGTCCACTAATTACAGCAGCAAAAAGATACTCCAGTGACCACTGGTTTGTAATGAAAACTTACTATGTGAGGAAAATTTTAAAAAACTTCCGGTTTCTTGCGACTGAAAGCCCGGTTTTGCTTATGCACAGAAATTGGTATATTGTACCGGGGTTTAATACTGTTCGTGTTTGAAGTAGCATTGTTGGCCGGGAGGTGGTAGACTTGAGACTTCCTAGTGTATTCCGAGTGGCACCGGGTGGATAAATGAGACACCTGTGCAGTAAGTCCTTGCTACTGAGCATCGACTGGCCAGCTTACAATGCAAAATATCTGTTTTATTCATACAAATCTGCCTGCCCTACCAACAAGTTACAATAAATTGATTACCTTAAGCTCGCCCCTGGTCAGGGTCTTATATTCTTACGTGGACGTACAATTTGAGTGTAGTCTTTGCTGTAATATTAGTGTAATACTGATGTAATATTACAGTAATTTTGACGTCAGCACGCGATCGCAAGCCTCCTGCATATGATAATTTTATTTTCAATTTGAAGAGACAGTCAACAAAGGCTTGGTGATCATTTGGTTTTCAGTGATGCACAGGTGTACAAATTAGCCACATTGAGGAAGATAACTCACTTAACCGGCTTGCAGTAAATGAATAGTTTCACAACACAGCTTGTACCGTCGTTTAAGCTCGATTGACCAAAAGATGCACAAATGTGATGAATTTTGACCTTAAATCTTTCTGAAAAATTCATCACAAATGTTTGGGTTTTTAAATAAAAAGCAGGAGCAGCTCTTTGTAGGGGTGGCCTGGAGCTCGTAGCGAATATATTCGCCTTTAAACTGCCGAAAGTAAGTTGACAAATAAGGCAAAACAAGGAGCGTTATCAATGAATCGTTAGATCACGATTATGACTAAGGGTGTACTCAAATCCTATTCTAAATTTTTCAGCTAATATTTTTCAGCCATACTAGCAGCAGTAGGTTATGCGTATCCGATTTAACCTGGGCTGATGTATGCGGGGCTGGTAAGGTTTCAAGGGGTAGATATCCAAGATGAACTGCGCAAAAGATAGGCAAATAAAGCTAGAATATTCCAAAGATTAATTCAGGAAAAGTTGAATTCTAGAGCGGCAGGCAGAAAATTGTCATCCTACGGCTGTGATGCACACACCTGCGCACTCGGTACTAAGCTGATACTTTCATCCTGACAAACGGAAATGAAAGTTTTGATGTGAGTACTACACAAGTCATCTGCACAAGTCATCTGATCGCCCGTTGTACACTGGATACATTTATATGACGTTCAACAGTGCAATTTCGGAAGGAAAAGTGTAATTTGTATCTATTCGGACCCTGGAGCAAGGCCTGGAATTTTAGTCTGGCAGAACAGAATAACTCTAAGCATTCGTGTCACACCTGCTATCCAAACTTTCTGACTGAAAAAGAAACAATGAAGCCATTGTGATCATCGCGTTCCCCTAACCTAACCAACTTCTTCTTACAGAACAGTTAAACCTTAAGGACATCTCACTAACCAATACTAAGGGTCAGTTATGGGGAAACTGGTGAGCACTCAAGACTCGGGGTTTCATTCCCGACCTTGTTGTACATCGTTACAAAACGAACATTTGAGCCTCACTTACCTAATAATATTGGGGCTGTAAACACAATCCGTGACGGGAAACATGTACATTTTATTTTTAAAGTAGTGGTGCAGTTCCAAGTTTGAATTACGTTGACAGGCGAACAGCTATGCAAAAACATTTGTTTGTACGAGCGTCCGGATAATCCTGAAGAAGGTAACGTCTGAACACAGGAAATTCGCACACCCGTACAACTAATAGCGCAGTTGTTTCGAAATCAGAGAACCACATGCACCAACCCACATTACACTTATCAAAATGTTTCATCGCTTTTTGACATTCTCGATGCATTTAATGGCCATAATGCAGTAAATTATTAGTCAACACAAACTTTTCAGTCAGGACACGATCGGCTAACACAATCAATGATCAACAAACGTGGACCGATTTTCGCCTAGCTTATTAGATAGGTTTAGACGCAGTCAAAATTGACAAATTGCCCGCTTTTATCTAAAAACACGTATTACTTTTGTATTGCACTACTCATACGTTTGCTGAAACCTCGTCGACAGAGAACCGGGTTCGCTCTGCTTTGGGCTCATGGGGTGGGCGGACTCCTCGAGTCTCTTTATCTTATCTGATTTAAAAAAACGGACATTGCTCAATATCACTGCGTCAATGTGCTTGAGGACGGAAAAGTCCGCAACATACATAGGTAACATAGTAATATTTTTACTCGTTTTGAAGCTGTTAGTTGTAGTGTCACTCATTTGACAGCGTCGCATAAAGATGCTGTTTTATTTATACCGCTGCTGCTTCAGTTTTATTTCGTACACACAAATAAATTTATGTATCAAGTGCTTCGTCGCCTTACGGTGGCCCGTGAGATGCTGACCCGAGAGCAGCAAGCGGGTAGATATCCAAGATGAACTGCGCAAAAGATAGGCAAATAAAGCTAGAATATTCCAAAGATTAATTCAGGAAAAGTTGAATTCTAGAGCGGCAGGCAGAAAATTGTCATCCTACGGCTGTGATGCACACACCTGCGCACTCGGTACTAAGCTGATACTTTCATCCTGACAAACGGAAATGAAAGTTTTGATGTGAGTACTACACAAGTCATCTGCACAAGTCATCTGATCGCCCGTTGTACACTGGATACATTTATATGACGTTCAACAGTGCAATTTCGGAAGGAAAAGTGTAATTTGTATCTATTCGGACCCTGGAGCAAGGCCTGGAATTTTAGTCTGGCAGAACAGAATAACTCTAAGCATTCGTGTCACACCTGCTATCCAAACTTTCTGACTGAAAAAGAAACAATGAAGCCATTGTGATCATCGCGTTCCCCTAACCTAACCAACTTCTTCTTACAGAACAGTTAAACCTTAAGGACATCTCACTAACCAATACTAAGGGTCAGTTATGGGGAAACTGGTGAGCACTCAAGACTCGGGGTTTCATTCCCGACCTTGTTGTACATCGTTACAAAACGAACATTTGAGCCTCACTTACCTAATAATATTGGGGCTGTAAACACAATCCGTGACGGGAAACATGTACATTTTATTTTTAAAGTAGTGGTGCAGTTCCAAGTTTGAATTACGTTGACAGGCGAACAGCTATGCAAAAACATTTGTTTGTACGAGCGTCCGGATAATCCTGAAGAAGGTAACGTCTGAACACAGGAAATTCGCACACCCGTACAACTAATAGCGCAGTTGTTTCGAAATCAGAGAACCACATGCACCAACCCACATTACACTTATCAAAATGTTTCATCGCTTTTTGACATTCTCGATGCATTTAATGGCCATAATGCAGTAAATTATTAGTCAACACAAACTTTTCAGTCAGGACACGATCGGCTAACACAATCAATGATCAACAAACGTGGACCGATTTTCGCCTAGCTTATTAGATAGGTTTAGACGCAGTCAAAATTGACAAATTGCCCGCTTTTATCTAAAAACACGTATTACTTTTGTATTGCACTACTCATACGTTTGCTGAAACCTCGTCGACAGAGAACCGGGTTCGCTCTGCTTTGGGCTCATGGGGTGGGCGGACTCCTCGAGTCTCTTTATCTTATCTGATTTAAAAAAACGGACATTGCTCAATATCACTGCGTCAATGTGCTTGAGGACGGAAAAGTCCGCAACATACATAGGTAACATAGTAATATTTTTACTCGTTTTGAAGCTGTTAGTTGTAGTGTCACTCATTTGACAGCGTCGCATAAAGATGCTGTTTTATTTATACCGCTGCTGCTTCAGTTTTATTTCGTACACACAAATAAATTTATGTATCAATTTGTAGGCAGCCGTTGTGTACGGATGTGACGCGTTTACATTTTAGTAACCTTGTATCTTTGAAACATCAGTTAAAACGCAACGCTAGAATACTGATTTAGAATGCTGATTTATCTTTTAGAAGTTGTAAAAATTTTGTCTAAAATTCGTGTCTTCCCACTAAAACCGACATAATTATGTTCAGATTTGCTTAGGGGAGAAACTCAGAAGCCTGAAAACCAGTGATATTGTCCTACAGACAATTCTCTTGTGCGACCACCAGTTGCTTATTGGCGTAAGGCTAGAATATGGTGATGAAATTCTGACACGTTCATAGCGTTTATTCTTTCTATCACTATCTTGAGATAGCAACACACATTGCGCAACGAGGTGCGGACGAATATACTAATTTTTAGGGTATTATTCCGCGGTGAATTACTGCATCGTGTGACTTGTTTAGCGTTTTCAAGCCCGTGCTTTAGTATATTTCCCTGGTAACGATAAAGTTTAAGAAGAAAAATCTCACTGTTGTGGGAAATATAAATAACACGGTTAATACATAAAAGTACGCATTACACCTATTTGATCAACCACAATTTCTAAAACAAAATGTTGGCGGTTCAAATTTGCACGAGCAACCCATAATATTTAGACGCAAGAATTTGCTATCCCAGTTCACAAGGAGCTCAGCAAGCCCGAATCTAGTGGGGTTATGTAAAGATGTATAATATTTCCATGTGTTGGTTGTATTCGTACCGAAAAATGTATGCCCGTAACGCACCATTTATTCAGTGACGGGAGTGGACAATTTACCACAAAAAAACACAAAATACCCCTTGTTTTTTCATTTGTGTTGTGAAGAAGATGATTAGTGTTCTATTCCTATTCCTCTTCATCTAATTTAAAGTACAAGATTTAGAACGGAAAGCCAGGATTACAGTCACTTTTGAGTGTGGATTTTTGTCTCATTTTCCATCAAACTAGAAAGAATTTTGGCTGCATACCCGCCAAAAAACTTTAACCGGTCTTCCTTTTTTGCAAATATGAAATATAAAAAGCTCCAACATCGGTGGTTTATCGCCTTTAATCGCACTTGGTCACCTAGTGGAAATTTTAAACAACGCTAAAGCACAATATCCAAACCACCGGATTATCTCATACTATTTGGCTAATCCAAGCCAATCTGTGATCCTTGTGATATGATGTGTTCGCATCGGATGCTCTTAAAAGCGGTAACATTGATCAAACGAATCATTGGAATAATATGTTTTGGTTCTTGATGTGAGTGTATCTTCCTGTACCTGGAGTAAACGTTTGATTTATATTTCAATATCGAAATATTCGGTTTTCTGTTGAACATTCAGTTCTGGTTTAAACATAAAGGTCCTCAACACTGAAAATATTTCATAATCGTCGGATAGTGTTGGTGGCATGTAGATGAGGCATTTTAGTTTAGCATTTTCATATTCGTTCAAAGAATTCACAAATTACAAGCCAGAATTTAGGGAGCACTAAAACGTTTTCTACAAAACTCTAGAGAAATTACGTACTACTTTTTCTTGTTTGTCATCTTCTGGAGGGTTGCTTTTACTTCTCAGACTATTCCGAAATCAGATATGCTTAAAAGTGATAGGTGTGATAATAACGAAGACAAAGACAGTCTAAAAGCTACAAAATTATTCTTCTCCCCGCATTAAGCCAAGTAGGGAGTGATTACGACGTTGTGTGCCATGGAATGTTGACACTACGTTACGGCAAGCAGAAAAGCAAGCACCTCCTGCCTGAGACGTTCAAAAGCTATTCGTAGGACAAGATGGCACATATATTCAACGGTTTCCTTCCTTCTGAATTTCTAAGAACTCATCCGAAAGAAATGGCAAATTAACGAAAGACATTTCATACGTTATAGTCCTTGTCATTGGTCTCCGGTAACACTGAAGGAAATTTGATAAGACACGATGAATAAACGACTTTTATAATTCCGGCAATATCTTTGGCCTAATAAAAGCGATCCAGCTTACTATTGGCAAGTGCATTCAGATAGGGAAGAAAACCTACAAAACACCTACATTATCATCATCATGCTAAAAATGTGTGCGAAATTATACGGACGAACAGAAAAGATCCGTGAGCCATATGTTTTATACTAAAACACAGCAGCATTTGTTGTTATGTCAGATTTGGGAAGACACTGGGCACAGACATTGTCCAAGACAATATGCTTGAGGTCAAGCACAATTGAAAGACCTCTGCTTACTCGACAATAGATTTTTTCTCCCCACATTATGTGGTGTATTGAATGATGGCAACGTTGTGTGCCATGGAAGGTTGACACTGGTAATGTGGTGAAATATTGGTAGCTCCGGTGGGTATATTGGTTGTTGATCAGATGGCTGTTGATCTGTTCGCCGAGCTTGGCAATTGGCTTGCAAACGCTTCGTCACCATACGAGGAGACATCATCAGTGCGCAGTTAGGTGGGTACTTCTTCCTCGCCTGCGTGTGTTTATATCAGTCAAAGACTATCTATTATCTTCTGACGTGATTGGCTACCTGAAGTGTAGTGAATCTATTGGTCCGTTTATGATCCTTGTTGCGTTGTGGTCTGTGTTCCTTTGTGTTGATTTGTTATCCCAACGGCTTCTAATTGTAGTAGCTTGTTCTCTCTGGCCTTGATTCGCATTGCGTTGTGGTCTGCCGTTCTCGAGTTTGATTGGTTGCTTGTACCGCTCTATTTCCTCCACCGTGGCGGTTAGTGTCCGTGCGTCCGCCGGTTGATTTGGTGCCTTGATTGGGCGCCTCCTCCAATCCAATTGGTGTCAGTTTGAATGACGCTTTCTTCCTTCTTGTATGAGTTCCTCATATGGTCGCGTTTGCAGCTCTAAGTTCTGTGGTTCTGGCGTTCTCTCGCTCTCAGTGGCTGGTAAATTAGATCAATTTCGATGTGTTTGTTGATGGCTTCTTCGGTGAAGCACCACGTCTCCATAAATTCGCGTTCTCGTTTTGTTCTTGCTTGAGCCATTATGCAAACGCCGTTCCAGTCGAACTCGTGTCCTTCTTGGTCCTTGTGTGTGGAGATGAGGGAAAATTGATCGTGTCTTATAGTGGCGAGGGCGTTTTTTTTTTTTTTTTGGGGGGG
>NW_008752129.1:66204-67588 GCF_000715545.1 Opisthorchis viverrini
CGCTTGAGAAGTGTCCGAATGCAGCTTCGTTTGTGGCAATTTGGATGGTTGCTGTGGTAGCTGAGGATTTGGTCCGTATGTGTCGCCTTTCTATAGACCTCAGTTTGTGCTTGTCCGTTCGGCAATCTAGTGATGAGGATGTCCAGGAACGCCAGTTTTCCGTTGTTTTCTTCCTTGCTTGCGAATTTGATGTCGTCGAAAACGTTGTTTAACTGTTGGCTCACTCGTTGCAGTTCGCTCATTTTGATGATCACAAATGTATCGTCCACGTAACGGATCCATATTTTGGGATTTATATCGGGCAACACAATTTGTTCCAACTTTTGCATTGTGACTTTTGCAATGAATCCTGAAATAGGCGATCCCATTGGTGTCTCTCGTAGTTGTTCATAATATTCTCCGTTGAACTCGAAATGTGTGATCAGGCATAAGTCGAGTAATCTGCCGAGGTTTTATTTCGATAGTGATCCAGTTGGCGTGCCGTTGTTGTCCAATAATTTGGCTACAGTTGTCTTAGCCGAATCCAGGCCCACAGACGTGAATAGTGAGCTCACATCAAGTGAGACCATTATTTCGTCCTGATCGATGCTTACCTATGCAGTACCCAGCCTTGTGAGTATGATGCGTATCATGTATAACCGCTCAGCTAACCTTCGTTAACCAGGTGGACGGATATTTCCACATTCTTTGGCAAAAGTATCAATATATGTCGGCATCCCGACCTCACATTTGTTCGGTCGGTCAAACGTAAAATATGTTCTCCCGAATTTCGATTATGGGTCATGTTGAGTAGCGATGACACGAATGTGTTCAGCTAACTTAGGAAACTGCATATTCTGAAGCAATACCATGTGAGTTGGTGTCCAATCGCGGGATTACGATGAGCTCTTGAAGGAGCTTCTAAGAGCTACAGCACATTCTTACCTGAAAAGACAGCCGGAGTGATACCTGTTGGTTTTCAGGTTCACCGGACAAATGTGGGACAGATGTCATTTTATCAGTGCAATTGAAAATATACCGAATGATAGGGCATACAAATCCTGGACAGTTACTAGTGTTGATTTATCTGTGAGAACTACACGTAAACCTTCATGATTATATTCATTTACCGACGATCTTTGTTTGTTATGACTCAGAAACATGAAAACTGTCAACGTCACCGCTAGTAGTAGTTCAACGTTAAGACTCGGAACCGCATGAACCGCGGTCGACCTTAAATACGTTTACAGTTCGAGTTTCAACTCAAGCATTCTTGTATTTTGATGCATATAAATCCCGTGGTTTGAATTTGATATCGAAATGGGCTTTGTAGGAAAATTTCTGGAAAGGGGAATTTCGGGTAATTTGTGCCTCATTTGGAAGACCCTCAAGGAGTGGAAATCCA
>NW_008752129.1:69047-72013 GCF_000715545.1 Opisthorchis viverrini
AGTGTTTGTAGTGTTTATCCAAAGCGAAGATTTTACTGACAAACTAATCTGGTTTTGTCGACATGCGCATCCTATCCGCTGAATTATCATTAAGTCATGCCACACGTTTTGGGAATCCCGCAAATTCTGCTCCTTAATATTTTCAACAAAAATGATATTGAATATATACAGCTTGTGTGAGTAGAGTCTCATTGATTGAGTTGTGAATGTGATGGATGCCGTTTACGTTGAACCACTGGCTGCTTAAACTTATTTGTCATGGGGATAAACTGAAAAGTAATAAGCAAGTAGTTTGTACGTAACAATAGGAGGTCCCTTCAAAATGAAATGACGCAACGCAACTTCACAGAACAAGGAGTACATGCAACTGAAGAGCATTCGAATAAATGGGTTATTACGCAAAAGCTCCACCCAAGTTTTCAAAATGAAACAGAGCTTGCTGTGAAATAATTGTGCCAGATTAGCCACATTTTGGATTATTTGAGTGAATGAATTATCTAAACCAACATTTTTTCGGGCTTGCAGAAATTTCAGTGCATTTTGTGTTTTGCGCTCATTCTTACGCTTATTTTAGTAGTAGATCACTGTTAAATTTGCCGATGATCGCCATTTATCCAATGCATTTATAGGCCCCGGTATCACAGAAACCATTGTTGTTTTGTTAATTGTGCGAAACACTGTCTAGTTGTTCAACCTGTGTGCGAGATATAATGGTTTAGAAGCTGTGCTTTTGGCATTTATGTTGGTCGCTAATCGCTCTATGCATGGTTGAACTGCATCCGACACAATATATTTGCTTCCGAGGATATAATGTTATCCCGCATGCATCCTTTGTGTACAGACATGCAACACGATTGGCCCAGTGATCCAGGATAATATTGTTTGGTATAACAGCACCGATAAAAACCTCAGCATGTGAAGTCGACGACCCCCACATCACAGCGCATTACAGTGAAGGACTCTGTTTTGATGTTATTATCAGTGCATAATTATTATTATTATGTGTTTTAGGAAAACCGGAGGTTTCTGGAGTGGATGCAAAGTAATTATTTGAAAAGATTGCCCCAGCTTCCTATGGGGATTATTCAATAATACTCAAGGATTTGTAGCAGATGTTCAATCACTAGAATCTCAATAAAACACAACCCGCAATGAATTTCCGCGGTTTAAAATGCAGCTGTTGTGTTTAAAAATTATGTGAAAACAAACGCATTTTCGCGCATTTTGCTACCCCTGCAGCTCACACTGAATGACTAATTTTCAGCATTTCAAAGTGTATGTTTATAACTTGCCGATGCACCCTAGTAAATATTTTCACCACCATTAAACGTTCCGACGCACTAGAGTTTATTAATCCTACACTTCGCATAAATAATTATCCGTGCGTCGAATAAAGACGTCAGCAAACGTTTAACCAAGTACCGCGGGATAACTCACGCAGCCAGCTTTAACTTGTCCACTGTGCAACCAACTGTGCGGATTTCCACTTGTTCCAAAACCACTGCTCTTAAGATAAGTGTAGTGTTGTTTTGCGTGAATCGATTATACGTTTGCACATCAAGTAATTTTTCAGTGTGCTTGTTTTACCCATTGTAAGCAAATAATATGAGAACAAAATAAAAATCTTAAGATGGACAAATATTCCAAAACGTTTTTATCATCGTCTTCTTCGTTCTGGATCATATTTTTTTACTTTGACTATCAAATTTATGTCATCCTCATCTACTCAGTTATTTCAGGTGAGGTTTAGTTGCAACCTATGTCACTCTATGCAAGACGGGAATGAATGTTTTGCCTATAAAATATAGATGGGTGCCTTGAATAAAAAAGTGCTTCATTTTTCGTCCAGGGCAGCATTCTGGCGTATCACGCGTGTCATACAAACAGTAAATTTTTACGATGCTCGACAGTATGATCCGAATCTGTCCTTTCAAAGTGAATGAAACAGTCTAGCTTACGTAGATTTGTAAGTTCTTTCCTCAGGTTGTTCAACCACAGAATTATTTTGCGTTGAGCAATGTCTCGAATAAAGTTTAACCTTTGGTACCAAGCTCAGCATTTCATTCAGACGCGCACTCTGCTGCTTGCATTTGTGTGACATTGTTCAATGTCGGTAGTGGCGACCACGTATTTACTCTATCGATCGATATAAATATACGCTTCATATTGAGCTCACCACACTGCTCCGGGCATTTTAACGGCATTTATCATTTATTCTTCTGATCTCTTCTCTTTTATTAAGTTTCCACAGTGGATTAGAACACGTGGATCCTTGTAGGACTCATAAAACAACTCTCAAAACAAGACTGGCCTAAAACAAACTACCCAGTTCACTCAGTTTTCGGGAAAATGGTTTCAATAAATATGCACCTGCTACTACGTACACTGCCAATATTCGTCGGCCTGTTAGATGGGCAGATCAAGCACAATGTCCCTTGTGGTGAACATAAAACTTATGGCGTGTTGGGTATGGACCAAACCTGTTACAGAGCAACCCCGCGGCAAAGTTCTTCTCAATTTTCGGAGAATAAGACCGTTTTCTATATCTGAACATTTTCTAACTAATTTTGCTTACTGATCAAACTCAACTGAACTTTCAACGTTTTTAAAATTCACCAACAACATCACAAGCTTCGCAGCCACCAGCACGTGATATTGACATCCCGTGGACATATTGTATGGTGGCGAAGGTGAAACCCAATATCAAGCCTTTCATGTTCCAATATTCCTTCAACTTTGATATCCTTGCCACCCACACGTTAGAGTGGGATTCTTGACCACTCAATTTTCGTCTCTATTGGTGATTATTCTCCTGAGTTGTATCGATGTATGTCTTGATTACTAAGACTTCCGTGCACTTTTGACCAACCTACGTTGCTTGCAGCGGTATATTCGGTGAGGCTCCGCAAAAGCCGTCTTTCATTCCAGTGATTTCACGGCTCATACAGTGTTTATCGTTGTATACT
>NW_008752129.1:72228-105868 GCF_000715545.1 Opisthorchis viverrini
CCAATATCCAGCCTTTCATGTTCCAATATTCCTTCAACTTTGATACCCTTGCCACCCACACGTTAGAGTGGGATTCTTGACTACTCAATTTTCGTCTCTATTGGTGATTATTCTCCTGAGTTGTATCGATGTATGTCTTGATTACTAAGACTTCCGTGCACTTTTGACCAACCTACGTTGCTTGCAGCGGTATATTCGGTGAGGCTCCGCAAAAGCCATCTTTCATTCCAGTGATTTCACGGCTCATACAGTGTTTATTGTTGTATACTCAAACTAGACGATGCAAAAAATCAACCGTTGACAATATTTGTTTCATCTAAGTCACTGAACAAAAGCCCTTGCAGCATTACACAGGGTACTGCAGAAATTCCACTGATGGATTCAACATTGCTGAATGTCGGGGCTGCTCTTCCATTATTTTAATATATAGCAAGGAGAGTGTCATAATGTGACAGTTGAACAAATTGTTCAACTCGCTCACTTCAGAATAACGTATTGCAGAGGCATACTGTGCCGGTATGCTTATAAAGAAAAGAAATTTTTGACAGTAGGCCTTTTAAAAACCCGGTCCACAGATATCCATCAAGGTCTATTCAAACACCTATCAGTTTGAATAACCTTGTCTTCTGAGGTTTAGTCTTCATTCTTGTCAAGTATTCACAATCAAAACTGTAAAATTTCTACAAGTCATCTGTCAAGCCTTGTTTGCCTTCACTTTGAGAAATTATGATCACAAAAATCGGTTCGATGATATTGTTCACTGTATGTGGAATTCGGGCATTTGATATCAACGTAAATTCCGCCTGAGATATGTTTTGTTATTAAGCATATTTTAAGCAGTATTGTAGTAAGTGGACTTCATCTTACGACTCCAAGCAAGATGAAACCTGTTTTGCGGTCCAATCGCGAAGCGTGTAACAGGATATATATCGCTTCTTTTCATCACACGGTCTTACCTAATAAAAGTTTCCATCCTTGGAAGACCTAATTTTGGTGATATTTCAAATTTCGGTCTACATCATGATATGTGCTCAGTGAATTGAATTCACGGTGATACAATTATCGCACACAACGCCTTAGTTGAACCACGTCCCATTAGTTGTCGAAACATTCGCCCACATGCTTTCAGAGAACATCACTTTCATCCCAGTTGTAACACTGTCCTTTGTACAAGTTATCCACTTACTAGGGTTTACTGCGTTTCCCGTGAATTTTTCTAATGAATTCGTGAGTGCTGCAAACACGGTGGACAGTGACCAGAGCATAAATTAAATTTTTGCTGCACAATAATTTACGGGTTAATCATTTATCAGTAAGTCACAAACCTAAGCTTCGAATTCCCTTCCTACATGATTGTCTCCAGAGCACAGATGGGTCCATGTGAAAATAGTTGTGCGCGTTTCTAGAATGTAACAAGGCACGTCATTGTATTTGCTTTTGCCCTTTGGATATCTACCTACCGAATCCACATAATTCCACATATAATCCCGCCCATCCTAACATAAACGCATCTTCAACCCTTGTTTTTCAGGGAAGCCTCATTCAGATATTGTCACGCAACTTCTCTTTCGCCAATTGTTCGTTTCGTGGAAGTAGCAGACACGATTAAAGTTTGCTACTAGTTAGATAAGGCTAGGTTAGTACCCAACATATTTATATACACACAAAGATTTACGTAATCCATTTGACCTTTAACTTTCTTTTTTGAGCCGACAATCTCCTACGTTTATAGGTTCATAAAAATTTCCTTCTCATATCATGTTCCTCTAAGTTTCCAACTGCAATATGGTCAAAATGGTTAAACTGCCTTCTTAGTGGCAGTTGCGGGATATTTGCATCTAAACAATTGTTAGTAGAACCCAATTTAAATAGCGTTTCTTGAGATGGGTGTTCAGCAATTTGTCTGCTTCTCCATCTTGAACATTTGGTCTTTTTTCCGCAGACTTTGTGGTTTTTTGATTTTTTCAGTACATTTTGCTTCATGAAACAAAACATTTGCTTGCATTTTCTGTCACATTACAAACAGTCAAAAATCGAATGCCAATCAAAATAAGTAGTAATTTCTCCCATGCCGGCTGAGTGCGTATCACAAAGCAAAACAAAGCACTCATAGTATTATGCATTTGTCTGTCACTGACCGAATAACAGTGCGTTGGAAATGCGCGCCGGATGTTTTTAGCGTATCAATCTGCGTCAGAACAACCCAGCGATTCCGGAAACAGCCGTAATGTGGAATAATAAACCCACAACGAAATTCGGATCCGGATATCACAAGCTGATATGAGAAATTCGTCAGTGATGGTTTTTAGCAAACTTAAACCTTTGAACGCAGTTATAGATAAGAAAAGTACAAAAACACGAATCATAGGTAATTTAATCTACACATATCATAGAAAACTGCTTGAAGATCTATACAGCGCAAAAAACCCGGGACCCACTCCAAGGTGCAACAGTGCCGTACTGAACAATTGCCACATACATTCAAAGTTATTTTCAAGAAATTCTTCTTTGGATATGTTTGGTGGCCGCGTTGTTTGTTGAATTTACATCTACGTCACCTTTTGTTTGCGCACGAGATAATATTATAACCCACTCTCTTTCTGGTTTAGTTTTAACAGCTCCGTGTCGTTCCAAACTCCACATGTGCTACGGAGATCCATTCAGTTATATATTTGTGAAGGACGTGGGTACTATTGTTTGCCTTTGCAGAAAATAAAATTACCGAACAGTCTTCATCAAAATTATTAAACCTTTATGACAAAACAGCAAAACGCTTTGTTTTGATTAGGCATCGAATAAAACTTTATGATTTTGAACGTGTGTATAAGCAAGTGAACGACACTTGCCTCACATTTTGTCTTCGAACTCAGTGTATTATCAAATGGAAAAATAGCTCGTGCGCAGACTGACCAGATTGATGTATGTCTTATGTTTCTTGCTGCCATTAGGTCACAACGCGTTAGGATGCAGCTGTTTTAGTGCGTCTTTTGCTGAGTTTACAAAATTTCATCTTCAGTGTGAAAACTCTCATTTAACTCCAACCCTATTGATGGATGTAAATTTACCAACAGTACTATTTCTCGGTTTGGGAAATTACATTTGGCATCAACCGACCTACATTGCGTACTGTTCTATTATTCCCAAACTAGTCTTCTAATGTTTCTACAACTTAATATAATCACACGACTCAATAACCTGAAGCAACAATATAACTTTATTCGTGCTATTTAACGCAGAACTCGTTTTCTATGGAGGTGGATATTTTGTAATATTTTGCGCTTGGTACATGCCCTGTTTACTTTGATCCATCTGAGCGCGAAGTTCCCAAGCACAAAATGTGAACACTGGCTGGGTGTTTCAACTGTATTCTTCAACACAGCATCTCACATGTGCCAACACGTCCTAACATTCTGAGCAATCAAGCGTGGCGGATGACAGGCCTTTTGTCACTTTGATAATCTTATGTAAGCCAAATTTACTTACGTATGTTGTAGGCTTCGGAGTTACGTGTGTTTTCCGTGTAAATCCGTAGGGTATTTAGTTGCTGCTTTATGCAAATTTAAGGTGACAAACTTCTACGAAGTGCGGTAATCTTGATTCAAACTAACTACTGGTGTTCCAGGTTAGTTTTCAGGGAGTGAACTCGCTAATTGTTTTTAATGCAATAGGCTGCATGGATGCACGGGTGCCCCTTGAATCAAAAGGTCCAATTACCCCTTCAAAAATCGTTCATGCAAACAAATAATATCTTCCGTGGCAAGCTAGTCCTTGAAGTTTTGCGGGACAACTCGAGTAAAACTGCAATTTTGTCAACTATAGCTTGTCTGCGGACAACTCGAGTAAAACTGCAATTTTGTCTCTTGTCAACTATAACTTGTCTGTTTGAGACACACTTGGATGGTGCACACAACTGTGTCCGCGCATTACCGTTGTACGTTTTCGCATACCCTTGTTTGAGGAGAAGACACTTGTGTAAAATAATTCAAATAAAGCCTTTACGGTGACATCAAAACCTATTTTTCAAATTTAAGTGACCTTGCATTTGGATCTTATAAACTAATCGTTGGATTGTTTCAGTTTTTCAGCTCCGGAAACTTCAACAAAAGGCGAATACTTAGCGATAGGGCTTGCAGCGTTGAAAGAAGCCTAGTTGTAACGTGCTTAGTTTAGTTCCAACTTGTGTCTGCGATCACCTCACGTGTTAGCTGACAGTCTTAAACACGCTCCTTTACTACCTTTGTTTCCCGATGTTCATTGACTCCACGTAAGATGTAGCACCAGGATATGCTTAGCTTAGCTTAGCTTACTTCAACACACTACTGGTGAATGGAAAACGCGAGTTTTGCACAAATTTAATCCAGAACCTCACGTAAAGTGTTGACAAAGTGTGTAAGTAGTTCGACGGTGCAAAAAAGGAAATAAACACATATTTTCCTGAAATAGAGTCAAAGATAAGGCAAGATTAACATCAAAACTAAGCAATGTGATCAAAAGCATCGAAAAAATATACAGAATCAATTTCCTGATTTCCTTCTCTGGCTAAAACCATCTGAAATAGCCCACAACAATTCAGTGCGATCCATTAAAGCCAAAGAGAAGTAAACATAATATTTATAAGTGTTTAATTTGGTCCTTGGTTTCAAAAGGTTTATTTCCACCCGCGTTTATCCAAAATGACAAAAATCTGTTTTGTTTATTAAGAAAACTGCATTTTCCCTCAACCAGTTGGGTGAAATTTCCACATCAGGACCATTAAACTAGACATCTGATTTATTAGAGACACCTTGGTCACCCGGCTTCTCAAAATGATACGCCAACAATCAGCGTAAAGAAATCGGGTGGACACTCGACTTTCTAAATCAATCATATGCCATTAGAATGCTATCGAGTGATGGTAGTTTATTCAGGGTAAGTGAATGGTTTCGACTATTAGCGCGACATCGATGACCCCAGCACTTCTATGAAGATTGCATTTAAAGTGTGCGCTGTAGACGACAGATTTTCTCTGAACTCCAGTACCGGAAAATTCCCCCTGAAGCTTTTACAGCTCCCAGTATGTCGTGCTGGATCATTGTACATTGAGGGCTTTCACTTTGCTTCATATATGAGTTGCATTTTTAAATTCCGTCAGCCAACCAGAATAGTCTTCGAAATAATATTTGAGGACCAAGGCGTAATTGACCAAGGAGGCGTAATTTGTGAAACTTTTGCACTGTATGCTGACTGGTAATAGGTTAGTTTTGAATTAAATATGCGAATCCTGTGTGAGAAAACTTAAAGAGGAGAAACGCGACGGCTTTTTGGGACCCTTGTGCAAACAAAAGTTGATCACCAACGAGTTTGAATGAACGTACCGTAGACAAAACCATGACTGTTTTATTTTTTTCCTTGGCGATAAATCTTAAAACTTGTGGGAATGCCTTGTTAAAATTCCAGCTCTTCTCGAGAAAAATATCTTAGTTATTTTGTGTATTCGAATATTAGACGAATTCGGTTCCTACCTGTCAATTTGCTCACTGCAGAAGGCAAATATGAACACATTACCGTAAACAAATCTGGCTTTCAAAAACGGATGTGAAACTCGTCCATGACACTATGAATTTGTCCGTATCAAAGAACGCATGCACTTTTTGCTGTCTGCCTACATCATTAATTCATTCATTGCATTTATAAACCAGTTGCAATCAGTCCACACTGATTTACAAGCGTACCTACTGAAAGAAGGTCCTTTTGTCCTGCCTTCACATTATAACTTCCACCTGCAGACCAGTTGCTATAAAATTGCAATCTTATTGGGCAACATGCATAGATTACGCTTTAATACTCGATCTAACGGTATCATTCTGCTCCGTCCTTACCTTACGTGATCTATTCTGGTGCTTATCAAGTATTACTCGTTTCGACCCTCAGAGGTTTCAGTAAATGTCCGACCAGTACAACATCAGTTTTTCAGAACGTAAACAAATGGCCGTAGTAATGCAAATTGAGACAAGCACGTAATTTCTTATGTCATGTTTTCTCCTCAGAATTGCTTTTCAGACTTAAATATCCACTTGAATAAATCTTAATTAGGCAATGACTGGTAGTTGCAATCTGCCACTTGATTCTAAACGGAACTGTACGCCAACAGATATACCTACTTTTCGGTATTTTGAGTGGAAGTTTACTAGAAATGCACGGAGTTTCCACCACTGTCTTACCGATGGGATTAGGCGTGATCTTATCGAGGGCTACGCTCTCGAATTCAAACGAAACTCGGTAATAAGCGCGCACCCCGGGTGTTTTATTTGTATTCTAGGGTCCTCATTCATGAACACTTTAAATGTGTGAAAAATCACATATGACGCGATTTTTGGGAATCTTAAGAGTTGAATTATTTGGATGTACTAAGCAACAAATAAACATTTCCGGCCGGTTAACAAATACTTCGTTGAAAATTGTTGCTCGGAGAGTTCAACATACATGCAGCCGTTTTTCAATCTGTCATTATGTGACATCAGGTTATACAAAACTCCTTTCATCCGACAAAACCTGGTTTTTACCTATACGGACAACGACCAACGATTGTTTTATTCACGTTTTGAGTCCATTAATTGGAGCGGCAAAGATTTGCTCCGATGACATTCCTATGTAGTCAAAAGTTAAAAAAAACTTCTGCTTGCCTGCGACACAAAGCTCGGATTTCCTGGTGCACAGAAATTGATATGTTGTATCCGGGTTTTCTATTAAACCGGTGTTCTTGTCTGAACTAGTGGTGCCAAAAGTGCTTGTCGGGAGGTTGCAGGCTTGAGCCCTCCTAGTGTTTTCAAAGTTGCACTCTGATGATGTTAAAGTACCCGTGCAGTGCGTCCTGGCTCTTGAGCGTCAACTGGCTTGGTTTACAATGCAAAATATTTGTTTTCATTCATTGAACTATGCCTGCGCTACCAACAAGTTAGAATACATTGAGTAATTTGAGATTGCCTGAGGCTCGGGTGCTTGGAGTTACCGAAATTTTGGTTCCAGAATCTTCCTATATTCTTACGTAGACGTACAATTTAGGTTTAGTTGTTGCTGTAACATTAATTTACTATTAATGTAATATTAGTATTATTAACGGCAGCACACAATCGCAAGCGTCCTGCAACTGATAATCTTATCCCAAAATTGCGGAGACAGTGCGAAAAAGCTTGGTGATCATTTGGTATTCAAAGGCGCACAAGTGTAGAAATGAACCACATTAGTGAACTTAGTTTACTCAACCGAGTTGTTTCATAACACAGCTTGTATGCGCAATTGCTCAAAAGGGTGTACAAAAGGGATGAATTTTGGTCCCGAGACATTCTGAAAAGTCCATCTCAAACGTTTGTTTCGTCGCATAAAAAAAGAATAACCCGCATGGGATTTAACCTAAGCAACTTTTTTCCACAAAAGGGTGATAAATCCGAAAATTTACAATACAGTTAAATCTTCAGGGAATGCCACCATCCAATTCTAAATGCTAGTTATGAGGAAACTGATGAGCACTCAAGACGCAGGTTAACCCTTTTGAATTTGTTACACAGCGTAACGAAACAACTATTTGAGCCTCACTTACCTAATAATATTGGGGCTGTGAACACAAAACATGACATAAAATATTTACATTATATTCTTTAAGTAGTAGTACGGTTCAGAGGTAGAATTACGGTGATATTTAAGCGGAAATGCAAAGGCATTTCTTGTACGAGCATCCAGATTGTCCCGAAGAAGGTACCGTTTGAACAGGGGAAAGTCGCACATACGTACAACTATTAGCGCAGTTGTTTCAAAATCAGAGAATCACATGCACCAACCCAAAATGCACTCATTAAAATGCTTCATCTTTTATTCTGAATTTCCCGATGCAGTTAATGACCAGAATGCGGTGAATTAGTAGTTAACACAAACCTTTGAATCAGGGCACGATCGGAGGACACAATCGATGGACAATAAACCTGCACAGACTTTTGCCCAGATTAGTAGATAAATTTGACCCAACCGAAACTGACAAGGTGCCCGCTTTTATCGTAAAACAGATCTTATCCTACGTTATTTTTAAAACAAACATGGCTTAACGTGACTGTATCAATGTGCTTGACTACGGAAAACTTCACTACAAAGGTAACATAGCAACATTTTCACATGTGCTGAAATTTATAGTTGCAGTGTCACTCATTTGATAGCATCGGAAAAAGATGCTATTTTATTTTTCCCACTGTTGATTTATTTTTACTTCGTGCCCACAACTACGTTTTAGATAGGTTTGTAGCCGCCTACTCTTTACATATATGCCCGCGTTCAGAGTTGAGTAACTCTGGATCGTTGAAACATCCGTTTAAACGCAACACTGGAATGCTGAACTTCGAATTATCATTCGGAACATTTTGTCTAAACTTCGTATCTACCATGTACAGCCGACATAAATATATTTAGACTTGCTTGAAGGAAAAACGCAAAAGCTTCCAAAGATGGAACCTTTTTGCAGACGTTTTGTATGCGGCTGCCGGTTGCTTGTGGGTGTAAGGCTAAAATATGGTGACATATTTTGTGCAACGGGATGCACACGAATATGCTAATTTGTAGGGTATTATTCCGCGGTAAATTTCCACTTCGTCTGACAGGTTTAACTTTATGAAGCCAATACTTCCAATATATCGCCTCAGTGATACCCACGCTACTTTTTAATCTGGCACAGCTCTCTCCTCATGTCTACCTTGGTAACGGCCTGTATCGCAGATTGTGTCACTACACTAATCGCGACCCACCGAAGAACGGTGGACTAATCGAAATTGGTCGAGTAAGACGACATTGTTCATTCCATCGACAGGCACGCCACGCTTGTATCATCGCCTCCTTTGAGCGTGCCCCGACGATTCCGTTTTGATGGCTGCAAGCTGTTTGCCTCGTTGTTCCACTTTGTTTTTGGGTCCTCTACGAGTGAACCATCCCTTTACTCCTGCGACTGAAACGTGGCCAGTGGCGCCTGGGCCGATTCCTGTGCCTGACGCACAAGCTTCCGCATTCTCAAATGGCCAGTTGCAAACGCGAAGTGCAACTGGGCCCAAAGCGCCACGACTGCGCATCATCTACGAACTTGTCAGCCAGCAAATTTTCGTCTAGTCCATGGAAAGCCCAATCCAGTGACCGCTGCAGACTCAGTGAAGCACACGGCCAGGTCGTATCCAGGTCCCATCACGGCCTTCTTGAACTGCCTATTAGCCCCAAAGTAGTCGATCGGTGTTGAACTCCCCTGCAGAAACATCGTTCGTGATGACCCGATCAATCTTTCGAGGGTTAATTCTTGCTGCATCGAGGCGGACTAGGTTCGGCCTCCCACTATGGCCTTTGCTGTCACCAAAATACACAGGACGGTCCCAGTTCAGACCCCTCCGCAACATCATATAATTCCTTCAGAATAATCCACAAATCCCCATCATTGAAAGGAGTTTGGCTACGGGATATTCATCCTGATCTTTGTCAAGGCGCCAAACGTAAGGAGGAAATCCTTTTGCCGCAAAGTTGTTTATCAACAAACACCAATGAACGGTTAAAACTATTGGACAAAAATGTAGACACGTCATATGCGCGCCGCATTTTTAAACCTGAACATAATCTCACATCTTCAACCTTGAAGGATTTTATTTGACGATATTGTACATTAACGTTGCAAGTCATTTGTGCTGATGACGTACTGAACTACATAGGGGCGCATTACCCATGAGACTCAGGACAGAGACCCGAGAAAACAACATGATAACCGCATGTCTCATCTTATGCATCCACCATAACACCATGATCAACCAGCATACTTCGGAAAAACATATTTAGAGGACGCAAAATTGAAGAAAGTGAACACAAGAAGGAGACCCCGCCTAAAACCCTTGTAACACAGATCAGCAGACACACATCAGACACAGATGAAACGGCCCGTTCTTCTGCCTCGCCTGATAAGGAGCTCACCAGCATACCGTTCACTGCGTCGTTGTACAGTTTCATCGCATGACCTTCAGTAATAAGTTTTTGATGGATTTTACGCAGATATTTGTGCATGAACTAAGAATCTAGTAGTTGACATAGTTATGCAGTTTGCGAAAAATTGGCAAAATAAGTTTCAGGTTCGTTGTCTTCAAGAGAAACTTAAACATAGGCTTTGAATTTTTAGAATCATTCATACTGGATGACCTCATTTGCGATTCTTCTATGGTAAAAGTTTTTTCATTCACTCAGGGGACATGGCAAAACATTGGACCCACACATGACGTATATTTTGTCTCCCAACTTAGGGCATTCAACCATTCTTACTACTACTTCTGCTTCAAATTTATTTTGTTGTAAACCACAACGGTCAGGCAACACATGGAACGCTACCATAAAACATCACTTACATAGCCCTGTTGACCCTGAATTATGTGAAGAAAAGTGCAATGTAAACTTTCAATACATTGGTGACATACTGAGTGGTTCGAACAAGCTACTGAAAAGAAGGCAATTGTGCAAGCCATGCCCAAGTTGGATTCATGGTGGGCCCAACTGCATGAAAAGTTGAACGCTCAAAATGCCTGCTTCACCAGAAGCGATGCCAAGCAATCGCTCAACATCGGAGGCACGCGTTTCATTCGGCATCAGAGTTAGTTTAAATCGCCCGATGCCCTCGATTATTCGCATTCGGACGGTTCGTCGTATTCCCGTAATGTGCGCTGTTTTTTGTAAATAACGCAGCGGTATCGGGTTCTGGTGGCATTTCCAACAGATTGGCAACCGTAACTGACAGTAACTGCTCAAGAATTGACAGATGCTTCGTTGATCACAGGCCTCAAATAGAGGCGGCGCAAACTGGATTAATGTGAATCATATCGCGACAACACAAAGTCCGGTAAATAGGTTCGGCTTCCGAAGCGAATCGCGTCAAGGCGATCGCCGATAAAACCATGCAGTTTTATTATGAACCATATGTTGATTTGATCTCCTTTTTGTGACTGAAACCTTACAACGATATTGGCAAAGTTGAACACATGCACGAGGGTCATACCCGGCTTTCGCGAAAAAATGTCACCAAACGGAACAAAAGCTCAGCTTCCGAAGCAAATCGCGTCAAGGCGATCGCCGATAAAAACAATGCAGTTTTATTATGAACCATATGTTGATTTGATCTCCTTTTTGTGGCTGAAACCTTACAACGATATTGCCAAAGTTGAACACATGCACGAAGGTCATACTCGGCTTTCGCGAAGAAATGTCACCAAACTAGACAAAAGTTACTGCAAGTTTATTCTGTCACAGTACATAAGAGCACCCAACATCAAAAGACAGCGCGCGGGAACTATCACCGATTCTCTAGTGGCATCCGCCTTTGTTCAATATTTGCAATCTGTGTATCAAAAAACTAGTTGGAAAACGCATGAAATCTACATTAACTGTGATCCTAGAATCAACCAAGAATGTAAACATTATAGATAGCCTACCAGGATGAAAGACAACTTTGAGTGTCTAGTTTTCATACCGGACACGAAGAAGGTATGTATTCCGAAACCCCAAATGCCATAATAATTTCGACGGCGAACACCAAGACATCTTGGGAGCCTACTCGCACTTGTCAGGGTTAGTTAGGTGCAGGACACGTATATATAAATATATATATATATAAGGGGTCTACAGTTTTGTCACGTAATTCGAACGGTCAAGAATTATGCAAACAGGTGTAGTCTACATAAGGTTTCCATCCAAATCAAATAGCTGTTACGCAGGGGAATTCGACAACCACTGTCGGGCACATAGTTGGCGAAACCAAGTGCTTCATTCCGATAAACTGGGGAAGACGAATTTAGTCGGACAGAAAAATGCATCTGGGTCTACGCATGTATGACTAAAAGTGGGTTTGCTTCTAGGAATATAATGAGTTCGAACCGCAAGTATTGAAGATAAATATCTTCAGATTTGCGAAAACTAATCGCGGATGATCAAACCGGTCAAATTGTTGAATAAACTGCGCGCAATCATTGAAGACATCTGTCGCAACTCACATATGGCATTTGTGGCTAGAATCATTTATTTTGAGGAATTGGATAAATTAGAGAATATCCGCAGGAAACGAAAGTGGAAACTTGCAAATATATACCCCCCACCGTAGTAATGTCTTTAATTTATCTCATTCGAGTCTTGTATTTTTCGACAGATAATCTAAACGCCTCCAAAAAATAATCGGACAAGTGTTCCCCTGTAAACTTGTAACCTCCTTGTATATACCGATACTAGGAATACCTAGGGAGATGATATATGTTCATCGGCATATAGCGTTTCAAAACAAATGGGAAAGTTTTCAAACATGCCCAGAGGAGGAAATCACCTTTTGGCTTCCTTGCATAGTCGGCATAATCGATCTGTTCATCCGCGGACTGCTGCGTTTTCGTGGAGATCGGAATAGATTTTTCACTTAATGGCTTAGAGAATATTGCACGGAGTCTTTCGTCAACCACGTGTGTGTTTTTCACTGTGAAATGTGCGTACTCTCTTTTTTCTTTACTCCATTTTTTGGCTGTGCATTTCGTGTAGTCGATAAGGCTCGTTGGCCAACGTACGAATTGCACTCCACAAATCAGCTTGAATATCCCCGGCATCCCTGATAGTTATGACATTAGCTATATATTTGAAATACGTGTGTGCTGCATACCAGTTGCTGTTCCGCATAATTTTCGCAAGTCTAATAATGTTTAAATTCGAAGATTAATTAAATTCCCTTCTTGACACGGTGACAGAGATTGTCTCAGACAAGACCGTTATTTTGGATGCAGTGAGTACCTAGGTAAATCCAACTCATTTGCAGCCCCTTTGCATGATTTCGTATTTTGTGAAGTGAATTCCGTCGTTTGTCATGCCCGCATCGTACCCAATTCTAACGGCCAAATATATCCTCTTCAATTGATGTTTTATCTCGAGTTCACCAATAATTAGATGACAAAGACAAGATCCCTGCACAAGATGCAGAATGGCGTGGGACAGTTGGACTGATAAGAGGCCTTTTTGTACAGCTTATTTGGAAATCTGGTTGCCATTATTGTCAACATTGAAACATTTGTTAAGTCGAGTGCTGAAAAATTAAACTAAATACAGTTATTTTCCCGAACAAGGACAACCGAAAGCGGTTAACGTCTTGTCTTTAAGAATGGTTTCCCAAAATCATGCTTGCAGTGTCATCTGTTTGCTTAGATTATGCAATTTATTAGCTTGCCAAACGTATCTTATTGTGGCTTCATTCATTTGGAACTTTTCATGGGTTTTTGTACCACGACTGTTTCTTTTTTGCTTTAAAAGCGCGTAACCAGAAGAGCTGTTTTGTGGAAAAACTCAGAACACAAAAGCAAGTTTTTCCACTTTTTTAGACAATTTACGACTATCCCTGACGTTATTACACGATGACGGCGGCCATCGGGCCAGCTGTTTTTTTAACCAAGGCGACCGGATAACAACGTCTGTTAAAACTACGGCCAAAACACACGCAATTACCAATCTGCTCAGTTTCACTCTGCAGATCGCATCACACGTTTGGCTTCGTTCATATGTCGCGCACCCCGTAAGTAGAAAACTCAGCCTAGTTCCCCGGGATTAACCCTCAATGTCTATAGTGAACTAAAAGTCAGGAAGGACATGAGTTCGACAAGAGCGGAGTTGGCGTGTTGACTCAAGCAAGAACACTTCCATCGTTTGTCATGTCCGCAGTGTGCCCAATCCCAACGGCTAAGTATCTTCACTTCAATACATGTTTTATCTGGAGTTTAAAAATAAATGGATGACAAAGAAAAGAAAATTACGTATCCCTGCACGAGGTGTAGAATGGCGTGGGGAATTCCGACAAATAAGAGGTCCCGGTGTATTGGTCATTCGGAAATCTTCCGGTTGTTATTATTGTCATGTACTTGGAACATTTGTACCACGAGTAATTATGTTTGTTTGCTTCAAAAGTGCGTTACCGAAAGAGCCGTATGGGGAGAACCGCATAGCACTATTCCGCATTTACCACCCTCTTAGCTGGTAGCAAATATCCGTAACCTTATTGCACGAAGACAGCGACCATCTAACCAGAGATAATAGTTCTTCATGAGAACCAAAGTGACCGGAGAACGGAGGCTGCTAAAACTACGGCCATTACACATGCGCAGTTGCCGTTCTGGTTAGTTTCGCTGTGCGGATCGCACTGCAATTCTCCCTTCCTTCATATTTCGCGCACTCCGCAATTAGCAAGCCAGCTGAGCCCCACTGGATAGACCATAAATATCTCTAGAGTGAACTAAATGTTAGTAATATTTGGTGACTATTACCCAAATAATCTCCATGTCTAAACCAACAGTCGCTAATATGCAAAGTTACAGTGTATAATCAAGAAACACCTGTAACCGATAACCTTTGAAATTGAGTCCCTGCTCCTCAATCAAACTTCTGAGAATCATACTGCCAGAAGCATACATCCATTTGACTTTTATGGGTTCACATTCAGCGGCACTTCAGAAGTATTTAAGGCAACGTATTCCACGCCGTTATTACCACATTTGCGCCCATCCCACATATTTCCATATATCATTCTTCCATTTTCATGTGATGTGTAACGGTGCCCGCAAAGTAAAAACTATCAAGAAAGCTTGGCTGGCATATAGTGCACAGATGGCGGTTTTTAAGCTCTCGATACGTTTGGACTCCGGACACTCTATAAATTGCCTTCCTGTTTGACCAATTTGAAATATGCACAATACCTCAATAAAAAATCGTTCAAATTGGAGAAATATCTTGGCTGCTGTACACCGGTCTAAGGACTGCTAATTCACAACGCATCTTGAAGTACACACCGACTAAAAGCCGCATGTTTACACGATAACGAATCCACTCATGAACTTGAAATACACGCCGAACGGCAAGGTTAAGCCAGGTTTACGTCCACAGTTGTAAGCTTATTTGTTTCTAGTAGTGCAATGAATTGGAACCACAAGAAGTGAATATTTGCTGAACCTTATCCTGGCAAACAATGACTTCGGTTGATCATGCCGGTCAAAGTGTTAAATAAACAACGCAAAATAATAATAGAAATCCTCTATCTCAACTCACATATGGCATTTGCGGCTAGAATTATTTGTTTCGTAAAATTAGATGAATTGAGAAATGTCCACAGTAAATAAAACTGGAAATTCTCAAGAACAATGAAATTCCTTCACATTTATTCATTCATTTTATGAGTCCCATATTTTTCGACATACTGTCCAAGCACCTCCGGGAAATAATCGATCGAGTGTTGTTCTGTAAGCTCGTAGACTCTATGTGTATAATGTTACTAGGAATATCTGGGGTGATGATATTTGTTCATCAGTTAATGGAATTTCCAAGAGGATGTGAAAGTTGTCAAACGTACGTAAAGCGTTAAACCACAGTTTTTGTAAACTTCAGATTTATGTGCATCTGAGCAATATTTAGGTCAATCTGTTTTTCACATTTATTACCACGTGGACGCACATCCCAGATATTTCCATAAAGCATGCTTTTATTTTCACCTTATACATCCACGTGCCTGTTAAATTACGACAATCAGAATAACGTGGCCCGCTTGTATTTCGCAGTGGGTGGCCTTTAACTTATCGATACTTTTGGACTACGGTCACTCTATGAAGTGCTTTGTGTTTGACCACGTCGAGTCAAGCACAAAACCCCAATAGTCAAATCGTTCGAATGAAGGTTCATCTACCAATGTACCACTACAAATGCAGTGGTATAATGATGAAATTTCGCAATCCTAGGACTATGCCGGCCCCAATACGCCGGTTTAGGAAAAGATAATTCCCGAGGGATGTTGCATGTCACACTAAATAGAAGCCACGTGTTTTACAATATAGCGAAACCACGTGTGAACTTAAAAAACACTCTCGATGTCAAGTTCAGAGGACGGTTTACGCTCAGGTTGAAAACAATTAGGGTGGGATAGGCGCAAATCAAAATAACAAAAGAGGAGGAGTCTCATGAAAATAGAAGAAAAGATTCAACAAATTCAGGATGGTCTTTCTTAGCCTACCAGCTCAATCCCCCGAACTCAAGAAAGAGATTGACGAGGATGGTACCATTGCTCTAGCCACAAACGCTTCCAGGAATCTGCAGCACGCACGTAGTTTGGGTAAGCAACTTGCTTTCTTTTACTCCTTTCTACTCCTTTCCTACGCATAACCATACTCGAGGGAATCCTTTCTAATGCTTACCAAATATGGCCATCACTTCGGGACTTAGCCTCCACTATGGCACCTTTCTCTCAACTTCCGCGACTTAGAATTTCGCTACGGAATAATACACACTCTCCGACTCGAAAACCTCGACGTTTGCGCATCCACTTGTGTCGTAACTGTAAAAGCGGAATGTGTTCCTTCAACCATCGCCTCTAAAACGTATCATCCAAAACTTGCCCTTGTCTCCAACAGCGGGTATATATGTCGCGTATATTGACCATATCACCTGAGAGTTCAGTTTGTTCTCGCAACAATAACAAGTGACTTGGTTTCAGCATGTCTAAGTCTGAATCATTGTAGACAGGCACAAATGGACGATTATATAAAAATTAGGCTCCACATGAGTTAGATAAATTTCCGTCACTCAACACCTGTCCGAGGGAGACTGCACTCAGTACTCGGTGGATAGATCTTATCTGACGCTCCCATACTCCTCCACGGTGACCGCTATAGTTTGGATTGGAGTGTCTTGCAATACCATGGCCTATTACTTTCTAATTAACGAGATCGCAGTCTAGCGATTTTCACTTCCAGTGTGGCTTCAACGAAGTTAATTCCTCTGTCACTGAGAATTTCCTTTGGTGAACCATGGCGGTTTATAAAGCAAGAAAGTGCCATACGAAAAGGGTCAGTCGATGCGGAATGAGCTACCTCAACGCACAGCGCACGCGTCTTGAAACATGAGAAGATAAACCTGCATCGCTTCCTCAACCGTCGTCCGTCACGCACAAAAATAGACCGAAATAGTCCACACAAGTGGCGGCAAAGTAGTAATCGGTTTCGACTCTGCAGGGTAGTAATGGTGCCGTCAGCTGTTCCGCTGGCTTCATCGGCCTTGCCTTACATGACAGACACCTGCGCACAAGCCTATTGACAGCGGCTGCCCCCTTGATATCCCAAAGTTTCTGGAGGATGACAGCTAGGACATGCAATGTGCTCAAATGTCCTTCGAACTCCTGGTAGTGTCTAAACAAGCAATGTGTCGCGGGATGTTGTCTTAGAAGTATGATAGGATGCTGTCGGGATTCAAACAAAACACTATTCTTCAGCCTTCTTCCGACACATACCAGTATTTCAAGGAGAATTGGAGAGATATTACGCAACGACTTGAACGAGTCAACATTCAGGGTCTCAACAGGACGTGATTTTCCTTTTAGAGAATTATATACATGCTGAAATGCGTGACGTTGCTGTACTGCAATAGTCAGTATTATTCCGATTTAAGTTCGTCAAGCCGCATAGAGCTAAATGAGAGCACACACTGCTCTTCTCTATTTGGTGTGATGCGAAAATACACTTTGAATCCCGTCCTCCATGTAATGGCTTGTTTCAATCCAGTCCACAAAGAATAGTAAGAAAAAGGTTTGTCAAACGTCAACTCTCCTGGGACGTTCATGTTTAGAACGTTGGACGCTAAATCTGATGCCCGGTATTTATTCGGTAAGGCATTTCCCCTTCACTTTCGCCACATCTACTCTGAGCTCTGTGGAAAGGCAGGACCACGCAACTAAATGCCCAGAACAACCACCCGGCTACCAGCGACTCTTGAATGACGCTTGAATGTCTTGCGTTGGCACATTTCTCCACTGCGATACTTCGGTATTCTCGTGAATGAATCCCGGTCTATTAGCGACGATTCTTATATTTGGACTTTCTGTTGCTGATGTAATGATGTACGATCAAGTATATACTATCTATTTTCAAACTAAACTCCCTCGAGACGATATGCATCTTGGCGTAACGTACATCAAATCCAGTAAGCATGAGGCATCAAGGGATTTTCAACGCCTCAAATCTTTGTGTCTGGTAGATGGTCTCGTTGTCGACACTGTCACATTGGCCGTATTAATGCGTTTGTACCAACCAAATTGCTTCTCACAGAGTCGCAGTAACGGTCATTTGGATTAGAGTAGAATTGGAGCCACGAATCGGACGGGGTCGTAAAGTGAGTCTACGCAAGACAGTATACCGCGTTTGGTCACTGTGGGCGCTGGCAAGTTGACCTGGAATCCGAGGCAACCAGTTTTGGTAGAACAACACAGGCCTGGTGTATTGTGCAAACTGGAATCTGAAATTGTGAAATCAACTGGCTCGGAAGCTCGCTCGCCAATGAGGATGACACTGAAGACTTTCGGATAGTTGCATACACACTTAGGTAAACGAAATATGCCCACGTTCAACATCGAACTGAATTCACTACCTAGCCATTTAGCTATATATCCCACAAACACAAGACAATCATCCACATAAAAGTTTTCCTTTGCTGCAGAAACTGTCCTTTCGTCGAAATCATTTCTGTTGTCATCAGCAACCCTACGCTGAGGAAAGGCAGTGCAAATCGGGGAGGAGATGGTTCCAAACGGTTGTACGTCAAAGTGAAGGACGTCTGAAGATTTAGTCAGATTTCCGTCAGTGTACCGTAGAAAACTGAGCGCTGCCCTATCATCCGGTGGCAAGCGTACTTGTAAAAATATTACCATATCAGCAGGCAAAGCAGTTTCATGGAGTCGGAAACGCAGTTAAACGCCGATGTTGTCATTCGTAAGGTCAGGTTTTGAAAAAAGCAGTCGTTGAGTGAAACACCATGGCCTTCCGCAGTGCAGTCGGAAAGTATACCGCACTAACCAGGCGTTCGGTGGTTGAAGACTGGATGATGCGGGATGGAGCGCAAGACTTTTGTCGAACCAACTAGCAACTAACTCACATACCCTTTTCTTTCGTAAGTAAGTTAAGAAGGCAATCATCCTCCAACAAGCGACGTTTCAAATAACGGAGGCTTTCCTTCGCTATAACTGAGTTACTAAGTAGGTGCTCCCAGTTAATCTTCCAAGGAAGCGGCACCTGATAATTGCCAACCAAAAAGCTTACAGACAGATTTGTGTCTTTCATAATTTCCTTGTTCTCCAGGGATAATGGTTTTATCTGTACCCTTACCTTCGTTGAAATCCAGCTCAAATATCCTCAGTATGTAATTCTAAACACTGGGTTTCGTATTGGGAAAATTTGCTGGTATCCGTTTGGGTCCTGCAGGAAGGGGCTGGCCCGAAAATTGCCCATCCCAAGGCCGCCAGATTTGTGTTGGGTTTTTAGGGTTGCCAGATAAACCCATTGGGCCATTGGAACATTAGTTCCTATCAAACTTGAGACGTCATTCGCAGGAATTTGTGCAGGTTGATCATACACAAAGGGGGTGTTTCTTTTGCTCAGCAACAAATTCTCCGCCATTGGAGCCTTGGTGATCAGAAGTGACCCGGTAGTGTTGACAGAGTTGACGTCCACAACATACCTGTCATACAAACTCTATGGCAAAGCTGACTGTCATTGTGTCCTTGATGTCAGGGCCATTTACCGATGACACTTCTACATGTGTCGCTTCTCCTTCCATCCCAAGTTGCGTTGCCACGTGCGCCGTTGGAACGGTAATAATAGAACTATTGTCTAACGGAGCACGAGCCCCTTGGCCCAATCAGCCGAACAGCTACGAACCTCCTCAGCTACCGTTGAGTTGAATTTGGCATTTTTCGTTGGCTTAATAACCATCCGTTGTGTGTTGTGAAGCCGACGGTTGCAATTCGAGACGTCGCAACGTGTAGGAACGAGACACTAAATGCCCTATGGTTAGGCTCTAGGCAATTGAAGCATAACTTGAGGCCTTTCAGACTACTGAGCACTTTGACTTGAAGTAGGATGCCAAAACTCCTCAGTCTGATGGGCTGCGAGTCTAGGAATAGTGAAGGCAAGCCATACTCGCTTTTAAAGCTACACCACTGATACGGGGTTCTCTAGTTGGACGTTCTAAGCTTAACTTGTCTATCTGATTACCATATCTTCTTGGGCTGGCGATAACACCGTAGGAATTTAAAGCAGCGGGTACACTTCTGTTAAGATGATGATCGAGTCCCAGCTCTGATCCCGAACGCAGTATGTCGTCTGCCGCCTCAGCCCATCTTCGTTGCAAACACCGAGGTAGACTTTCTGATATATCCTTCAGACTGGTTGAGCTGTTTGAGTCTACCATGTACTGCATTTGTCTCAAAGCCAAATCACAGTTTAGTATTTTCCTTATTAACCTTCTTAAGGCATCGAGGTATCCTGGAGCAATGGGCCTTCCAACCAGTATTTCCTGCCTGAACGACTATGCAATGTCGAACGGCCTGCCGAACTGCGTCCTGAGGATATTCGTGGTCTATTGGTGGCCCGCTTTAAAGGAACATGTGTCGAACGGCCTGCCGAACTGCGTCCTGAGGATATTCGTGGTCTATTGGTGGCCCGCTTTACAGAAAGGAACATGCAATATTCAATGACTTCCTTGGCTTCCTCAAAGCAGTAATGGAGAAGGTACATCTATTTAGTGCTATCATCAAGGACTTGATAAAGTACGCTAATTCAGAATGCCTTCATCAACTTGCAAAACTCTATCGGATTCCCGCTGCAATTATCTAGCTCCATTTTTGGCAGGTGGAAACATGGCACTGTGGCATAGGGGACAACATGTATGCCGTTCATTCCATGAACGCGGTTCGAGTCTCGGTGGCATCGCCTCTTCTAAGCCGATAGAAGACTGCGGGCATTCTACATCCTCAGAGTCAACCTTTACCACAAATTTCTCCACCTTTTCATTAGATGGAAACTCACGTGCACAGTCGTTAGATATTGAGGATTCATCATCAGAAGATCCATAAGAATACAGCTTCGGCTTGCGGGAACCTGAACTCTGCTTGTTTGGAGTACTGTAGGTTGTATCCAGCTACTTCCTGAAAAACGTCGGGTAATGAGCAAAACCCCGACAGCCAAATCGTTCAACTGAAGGTTCATCTACGAATGTCATACTACGAATACAGTAATAAAATAATAAAACTTCACAAACCTCGAATCGTGGGATTATATGCCGATTTAGGAACTGCTGATTCCTAAAGAACCTTACAGTCCACACCGACTGGAAGCCATATGTTTACGATATAGTGAAACTACGTATGAACTTAAAAGCACGCCCAACAACAAGTACAAAAAACGGTTTGCGTTCAGGTCAAAAACAAGAACGGTGAAATAGAGGCTAAAACAAGAAAGGAAGGACAACCCCTTTTACAACATGAAATAAAAGAAAGGAATCAACGCACCCAATGTAGTCGGCATTGCTTATTTCGTAGTTAACGAATGAAGTCCAATTCCTACCGCTATATTGCAGAAATACAGGGGACTCAAGTTTGTCCCATGTAATTTCAATGGTGAAGCATAAGGCACAAGGGAGTAGTCATTATAAGGTTTTGCTTGTCCACCCAAACCAAATAGCTGTTACACAGGTAAACGAAAAACCACTGTAAGGGAACTATTTGGCCGCAATCCAAGTGTTGCATTCTGATAAACTGGCGTAAATCATACTTGATCGGAAAGAAAAATTCATCTGATCGCACGTACATGGTTGGAGGTGGGTATTCTTCTAGGAATGCAACGAACTCTAAACGCAAGAATTGAAGATTTGCCGAAATTTATCGCGGCAAAGAATAGCTCCAACTGATCAAACCGGTCAAAATGTTTGATAAACCGCGCGTAATAATTATAGACATCTTCTGTCGCAACTCACATATGGCATCTGCGGCTAGAATTATTTGATTTGCGAAATTGGATAAATTAGGAAATGTCCATAGAGAATGAAAATGGATATTTGCAAGGGCATAAAAATTCCTCCGTAACTAGTTATCTTATTTATCTTATGTGAGCCTCATAATCTTCGTTATACATTCCAAACGCCTCCAGAGATTAATCGGACGAGTGTTATCTTGTATTCTTGAAACCTTTACGTGTATATTGTTACTAGGAATATCTAGTAGCATTTCAAAACCAGTAAAACTACCAAACATGCCTAGAGCTGTATATCGCAATTTGGAAACCTCAGANTCGACACGCTTTTATTTGTCACATAGTTGGAAGTGGCTTTGCTTCTAGGAATGAAATGAACCGTAATCGCGAGACTTAGGGATTTACTCAAACTATCCGCGGTAAACATTGGCTTCGGCTGATCAAACCAGCGCGCATAAATTATAGACATCTATCGCAACTCACATATGGCATTTGCGGCTACAATTCGTTGTTTTGTAGAGTTAGATAAATTAAGGAATGCCCACAGCGAATGAGACTGGAAATTTTCAGTGACATAAAAATCCATCTCTAATTATTTCAATTATTTATCATAATTGAGCCCTATTCTTTTCGACATACAATCTAAACACCTCCACATAACCAGACGGTGTTTTCCTCTTAACCTGAGGCTAAGTGTTCCGGATATCGAATCATCCAGGATTTGGGTTAACCACTATACACACACAAAACAGATAACTCTAGGAACAAACGCACCAGCTCAATTTATCTTGCACCACGTTGAAGATTCAAGACCATTAAAAATTTCCAGGAACCTCATGTTATTTACGTGGTTCTCGGTAACGACATCGATCTTGTCTTTTAGTAGCGAACTTTTGGTTTTGCATTATAATAGAGAGCTTCGTGACACAGTGACAGAGATTGTCTAAGGCAAGCCAGTCATTTTGGATGCTGCGTGCACCCAGATGAGCCCAACTCATTTTCAGTCACTTTGCATTATTTCGTATTTTTGATGTGACTTCCGTCGTCTATCATGCCCGTATTGTACCCAATCCTAACGGCTAAATATTTTCTCTTCTCCTCTCAAGTTTACCAATGAATAGATGACAAAAAATAGGAACTTACGTATCCCTGCACAAGATGTAGAGTGACATGGGTAAACCGGACTAATAAGAGGTCTCTTTGTGTAGCTTATTCGGATATCTCCCGGTTGCCTATATTGTCATGAAATTGGAACATTTGCCACTTCGAGTGCAAGATTGTTGAAAAATAAAAGTGCCTAGAGTTATTCTTCCGGATGATGACCATTGGATGCGGTTGAAATCTTGTCTCCAAGAATTGTTTCGTAAATAATGCGTGCAGTGTCATATGTTTGCTTAGATTGTTGACCATTGGATGCGGTTGAAATCTTGTCTCCAAGAATTGTTTCGTAAATAATGCGTGCAATGTCATATGTTTGCTTAGATTGTGTAATTTCTTAGCTTGCGAAAAGTATATTGAGGAAGTTTCATGGGTCTTTGTGCCACGAATATTTCGTTGTTTGCTTTAAACGCGCGCAAACAAAAGAGCTGTACGTGCAGAACCGCAAAACACCACTCCGCTTTTGCCACCATCTTGGATATGCTAAGACTATCCGTAATCTCAGTGCATGAAGACAGCGATCATCTCACCAGAGCTAATGGGGTTTCATGAGAACCTATGCGACCGGATAACGAAGTCTGCTAAAACTGCGACCAAAATACATACGCAGTTGGCATTCTGGTCAGCTTCGCTCTGCAGATCGCATCACACGTTTGCCTTCCTTCATATTTCGCACACTCCGTAATTAGCGAAGACAGCCTAGTTCTCCTGGATAATTCCTAGATGCCTCTATGGTGAACTAGGAGTTAGTGAGATTTAGGAAACGTCACTCAAGCAATCTCGATGTCTGAACTGACAGTCGCTAATCGGTAAAGTTACATTGTATGATCCCGGAATACCTTAACCGATAATCTTTGAAAATGAGTCTTTCCTTCTTAGCCACGCTCCTGAAAATCATACAGTCAGAAGCTTACTTCCATTTGACTCTGACGGATTCAGATTCGAACGCATTCTAGAAATGTTCAAGGCAACCCGTTTTGCACCTCTATTACCACATTGACGCCCATCCCACAGATTACCATACAGCATGCTTTCAAAATTACGACTATCAAGACAATGTGGCCCGCATGTCGTTCGCAGATAATTGTCGCTGACTCCTGATACGTTTGAATTACGGTCACCCAAAGTAGTTAATCTTGGTTTTTCAGAAAGCCACGTATGAAATCCAATTTCTACCGCTATGTCGCCTTAAGGTTTGTCCCATATAATTTCAGTTGTCAAAGATTAGGCGAAACGGAGTAGCCTGCATAAGAGTTTGCGAGTGCTTGTCCATTCAAACCGAATAGCTGTTACGCAGGTGAACTCAAAAAACACTTCCGGGCACCAAGTAGACGCGAGCGAATTATAACATTCTGAGAAACTGGCGCAAGTCAAACATGATTATATGGAAATATTCATCTGAGTGTACGAATACATAGTCTAGGAATGCGAGGAAGTGTAACGTCAGGAATTGAAGATTTCCATAAAAGTTTAACGGTAAACAATGGCTTTGCCCGAACAAACCGGTCAAAGTGCGTAATAAATATATATACATATATCTTCTATCGCAAATCACATATGGCATTTGCGGCTGCAAGTGTTCATTTTGTAGAATTGGATAAATTAGGAAATGTTCACAGCAAATGAAACTGGAAATTCGGAGGGAAATAAAAAAATTTCACGTAATTATTTCCCTTATTTATCTCACTCAAGCCTTATATTTTTTGACATATAATCTAAACGCCCCCAACTAATCATCGGACGAGTGTTCTCCTCTAAGCTTGTTATCTATATTTGTATACCGTTACTAGGAATATATGGGGAGATGATATTTGTTCATCGGCTAATAACATTTCAGAAAGCATTGGTAAGTTGCCAAACGTGCGTAGAGGAGGAAATCACACTTTCAACTCCTCTGCATAGTCGATCTGTTCATTCACAGACTGGTTGCTCTCTACAAAATTAAGCTGCATTTTCGTGGACATCGAAATAGATTTTTCACTTAATGGCTTCGAGAATATCTCACGGAGTCTTTCTTCAACCATATGTGTTTTTTCACCCTAAAATTTGCGTATCCCCTTCTTTTCTTTACTCTATTTTTCTGCTGTGCATTTGGTGTAGTCGATGAGGCTCGTTCGCCAACGTATGAATTGCACTCCACAAATCAGCCTGCATATCCCTAGTATCTGAGAAAGTTATGATATTTGCTACGTTGCTGAAATGCGTGTGTGCTGTTTCACAACTTTTGCAAGTCTAATAATGTTTAACTTCAACGAACGATTGAAGTTCCTTCGTGTCAATCTTCCCGCTTGAGTTTGGTGTAATGATGTGCATGATACTTGTGCTTTTACTTGCGTACTACGTTATCACCAAAGGTCATACTGAATCATCCACGGGAACGGAGTCGGCCTATTTACATTGAACCGCTAACTGATGAATTGTGTCAACAACGATGCTTATTTACCCGCCTCGGTATTTACTTGTACTCTGCATCGCCAAACTATTAGTGCAAAGCCTTTTGACTTTCACGTTACAACTGAGCCAAGTACTCTAAACAATGGATTATCTAGGGTTTGTTTTATCCACTCTACACACACAAAACAGATAACTCTATGAACAAACTCATCAGGTCGAAGAGTAAAAGTTGGTTCAAGACATTTACAGGATTTCCAGGAACTTCATGTTATTTACGTGGTTCTCGGTTACAAAATTGGTCGTCTTTTTGTAGCGAGCTCAGGTGATTGTACTATAATGGACAGCGTCATTTTTGTTTGCCCCATACAACAAATTGTTCATCGATTCTTCTTCTTTCTCAGGAAACACGTAGAATGGCTTGTTGTGTGTGACGGTTGGCCGAACTTCTTTAGGAAGGAGGAACAATTCAGAAGTCCGCACACAATCGCACAAAATGGGATCAGAACAGCAACACCGTCGAAATGAGTGAGAGGATCCTAAGGCAGCCCAACGCAACGGCGGTTTACAAACCCGCGAACACTTTGCAGAGAACACTCCCGAACCCGGAAGGAAAATAACATATCATGATAAGGAACAATGCCATATACGGGATCCCATGAAACGACTGCGACTAACGACAAATGGAACAAACAAGAATTCAGCTCCACACCAGAATAAGTGAACACAAGCTCGCGACAAATAGACACCATCAATTTTCTCTTATACCCGTGCACAGAGATTGGGAGGCCATGTGTTCGATAGAAGCGGCGTTCGGGTGTTGGCTCAAGAGAAAACAATTCTGTCGTATGTCATGTCCACACCGTGCCTAACCCCGATGGCTGAATATCATCAGTTCAAACAGTGTTGTGGTTCGAGTTTACAAATGATAAAACGACACAGGAAAGCAACTCACGTATCCCTGCACAAGATGTAGAATGGCATGGTAAAATCGAACTAATAAGAAGTCCCTTTGTATAGTTTATTCGGATATCTCCCAGTTGTCAACAGTGTCATGTAATTGGAACATTTGTTACGTCGAGTGCAAGATTGTTGAAAAATAAAACTACCTAGAGTTATTCTTCCGGACGATGACCACTGGATGCGGTTGTTTTCAAGAACCGTTTCATAAATAAAGCTTAAAGTGTCATATGTATTAGCTTGCGAAACGTATCTTATTGGGGCTTCACTCATTAATTTAGGAAGTCTCATGAATTTTTCTACCATGGATAATTTCGTTTGTTTGCTTTAAAGCGTTTAACCGAAAGAGCTGTATGCGGAGCACCGCAGAACACGAATGAACGTTTTAACGACCTTCTTCGATACGGTACAACTATCTGTAAACTTATTATCCGAAGATGGCGACCATCTAACCAGAGGTAATGGGGTTTCATGGGAACCAAGGCCACCGGAGAACGAAGGCCGCTAAAACCACGCACTCGCCGTTCTGGTCAGTTTTGCTCTGCACATCGCAAAACACATTTGCATTCCTTCATATTTCGCGCACTCCGTAATTAGTGAAACCAGCCTAGTCTCTCTGGACAAACGCTAAATATCTCCATAATGAACCGAACTTTAGTGCTAATTGTGGATTAAACCTCAGCTAATCTTTTTGTCTAACCGATAGTCGCTAATCTGTTTAGTTAAATTGTATAATTCCGAAATATCTCCAACCGACACTCTTTAAAAATGAGGCCGTGCTTTTTCGCCACACTTCTGAAGATCATACTGCCAGAAACCTTTGCTTGATTTCGTATTTTGTGAAGTCAGTTCCGTCGTCTGTCATGCCCGCATCGTACCCAATCCTAACTGCTTAATATCTTCTCTTCAACTGATGTTTTATCTCGAGTCCACCAATGATTAGATGACAAGGAAAATAAACACGTATCCCTGCACAAGATGTAGATTGACATGGGAAAATCGGATGGATCAGAGGTCCTCTCGTATAGTTGATTCCGATTTTTATTACTGTCATGAAATTGAAACATTTGTCACGTCGAGTGCTAAAAAACAGAACTACCAAGAGTTATTCTTCCGGACGAGGACCACTTGGAGCGGTTGAAATCTTCTCTCCAAGAATTGTTTCCCCAACTAATGCTTGCAGTGTCATGTGTTTTCTTATATTGTGTAATTTATTAGCTTGCCAAAGGCATCTCATTGAGGCTTCGCCCATTTAGGTAGTCCCATAAGTTTTTGTACCACAAATAATTCCGTTTGTTTGCTTTAAAAGCGCTCAACCGAAATAGCTGTAGACGATAATGACAGCACGCAAAAAGTGATTTTCATCACTTTCTTAGATAGGTGACGACTATCCGTAGCGCTATTACACGAAGACAGCGACTATTTAACCAGAGGTAATATGGTTTCATGGGACGCAAAGCGACCGGATAACGACGCCTGATAAAACTGTGACAAAAGTACATACGCATTTGTCATTCTGGTCAGTTTCGCTCTGCAGATCGCATCACACGCTTGCCTTCCTTCTATTTCGCGCTTTTGTACCACAAATAATTCCGTTTGTTTGCTTTAAAAGCGCTCAACCGAAATAGCTGTAGACGATAATGACAGCACGCAAAAAGTGATTTTCATCACTTTCTTAGATAGGTGACGACTATCCGTAGCGCTATTACACGAAGACAGCGACTATTTAACCAGAGGTAATATGGTTTCATGGGACGCAAAGCGACCGGATAACGACGCCTGATAAAACTGTGACAAAAGTACATACGCATTTGTCATTCTGGTCAGTTTCGCTCTGCAGATCGCATCACACGCTTGCCTTCCTTCATATTTCGCGCCCTCCGTAATTAGAAAAACCAGCCTAGCCCCCCTGGGTAAATGCTTAATAGCTCTATAATGGATCAAACTTTGGTGATATTTGGGGAGTGGATCTCAACCAGCCGATAGTTGCTAGTCCGCAAAGCTATATCATAGAATTCCGAAACATCTTTAGTCGATAATCCTTAGCCACACCTCTGAAAATCATACTGCCAGAAGCTTACATCCATTTGA
Source organism: Opisthorchis viverrini (assembly GCF_000715545.1). Taxonomy (NCBI): domain Eukaryota; kingdom Metazoa; phylum Platyhelminthes; class Trematoda; order Opisthorchiida; family Opisthorchiidae; genus Opisthorchis; species Opisthorchis viverrini. The sequence goes on from NW_008752129.1 coordinate 100,656, forward strand.
CGATAACCGGTTCACATTTAGAGGCATTTCGGAAATATTTTAGGTCACCTGTTCCACTCCTTTATTACCACGTCGACGCCCATCTCATATACACATAACGTGCTTTCATTTTCATCTTATGTGTCCCGGTGCCCGCAATGTAACCACTATCAAGAGAAAGTGGCCCCCATGTAGTTCGCAGATGATGACCTTTAACTCCTCGAAACGTTTGGACTATGAACACTTCAAACCGTTATCTGTTGAGTTATGCACAAAACCCCAATAGCAAAATCGTTCAATTGGAGGGAATATCCTGGCTGCTGTACACCGGTCTGCTAATTCCCAACGGATCTCTAAATCCACACCGACTCAAAGCGACAGGTTTACAAGATAGCGAATCCACCTGTGAACTTAAAAAAACGCCCGATGGCAAGGTCAAGGCAAGGTTTATGTCTGCAGTTTGAAGTGGATTTGCTTTTAGGAATGCAATGAATTGCAACCGCAGGAATTGCAAATTTACTGAAGTTTATCGCGGCGAACAAGGGCTTCAACCGACCAAACCGGCAAAGTTTTTTAATAAACAGCGCGTAATCAAATAGACATCTAGTTTATCGCGGCGAACAAGGGCTTCAACCGACCAAACCGGTCAAAGTGTTTAATAAACAGCGCGTAATAAATATAGACATCTTCTATCACAACTCACATATGGCATTTGCGGCTGAAATTGTTTATTTTGTAGAATTAGATAAATTAAGAAATAGTTACAGCAAATGAAACTGGAATTTTTCAAGGACAAATAAAATCCCTCCGTAATTAGTTATCTTATTCATCTTATAAGAGTCTCATTTTTCGATATATGGTCCGAACGCGTTCGAATAATAATCGAACGAGTGTTCTCCTGTAAGCTTGTATGCTGTGTATACAGTTACTAGGAATATCTGGAGTGATGATATTTGTTCATCAGGTAATGGCATTCCCAAGCAAATGAGAAACATGTCAAACGTGCTTGGACTAATAAACCACACTTGAGACACCTCAGATTTAAAGGATCTTCGCAATATTCATGCAAGGCTGTTCTGAACCTTTCTTAGCACACGGAAGCATATCTCATGTACTTCCATGTAGCATGCTTTCATTTTCATCTTATGTGTCATCGTGCCTGCAAATCTACGAACAGGTGGCCCGCATGTGAATCGTGGATGATTTTTTGGCTTCTCAAAACGTTAAAATTGCTGTCACATGAGATAGTTTAATGTGTTTGGAGAACAATTTTGAGTTTTATGCATCCGAATGTATATAAGTGATTATAGCTTATTGTAACTGTTTATGTAGCTAGTTCGGTAGCCGACAACCCACTATTTCATCACCAAAAAATCAACAAAGATCACATAAGAACGAAAGCGTAGTAGGTGTATTATTAAACATAAAATCTAGCAGCTGCCCAAAAAAGGTTGACTTACTTGAGGACACTAGTTTCAGCAGGGCAGCGGAACCAGAATGTGTGCAGAATTTAGATCGTCGTTTCTTCTTACAAAATTGGATGCGCACCCATGTGAACCCATACAGCGTACATCGCAAAATAATATATAATTACACAGCAAGAATAATTTGCTTCATGATGAACGCCAGAGAGTGAATTAAAAAGACGAGTAAGCAAAGTGATTATTATCGTTCGATAAATAAACCGGGAGTGATACCAGCAAAATCCGCAGATCCAAGTAAACGAGATAAAAATTCGAACCCGATAAACCATATCAACTCACAGACGGAAAAACGTCAAAACCATAAGTTCAGTATTTAAAACAAGATGTCCCCAGGGAATAGCAAAGTGTACGAACATTCAGCATAATAGGTTGTCTGAAATGCATCTTCCATGAAGCGAGGTGTTTGATTTGACATAAAATGCTATGGAGATAATATGAAGCAAAATTCTAATCACTCACACATTGCGGTTGTGCCTGTAATGATACCGACGGGCGAAATGTGGGTGAGTTTCGTGTACAAAGTGATATATAGGTTATTCGCCAAACAAGTACAGAAAATTGCTAGGATTGACATTAGTGTCTCCTGACAGGATTCGCAATGCGGACAATTGGTGACAGGCGCAATAAACCTACAAAACACTCCGTCAGAGTGCACTGCGGGAAAGGTGAATTGGATTTCCGGACCGAGATTTCTGATTGGCATTTTCATAATTCTTGGCAGCGTTGCGATAAGCAAAGCGCCCACCACCCTTTGAAGCAACATTTTGCGATTTTGCGATTCACACTCAGCACACAATCGTTCTATAACCCTAGTCTGACAATGGCGACTATTTCACGCGTTGGATCGAGTGATCCTCATATTGTTACTTGCACAAACGCAGGCGTACGTGCTGAAGTTTTTCAGGACCAGGATATGTTGCAATGCATCTTTCATTGACCAATATCTACAACGTCAGTGAACGTTTAGGCGATACCCGAGCCACGAATTTGGCAGTAAACGTAGTTAGATAAGACAAAACGCAACCGTCCGTTAATCTGAAATTCAACTGTGAGCCCACAGAAGAGATGTGAGTTTCGTAAAGCACAAGGCACAAATTGACGTATGAAAGACGATATTGTGCGTCGATGATGTTCGTCAAATCTCGAATTATTTCTCCGGCGGTTCGTACATCACCTGAAGCAGGTGATAAATTTGCCAGTGTTTTCTGACGGCCGATCATATGAAGGGTGAATCTCACACTTTAGTGTTTTTGGGTCAAGAGTGCTTCTTTGATTCCAGACCTTCATGCGACATGCGACATGCCGTAATCTGGAGGAAATTCTCCGGCTTTCCGCTTTGAAATTCGTCGGCATCATTACCCTTTGACGAGTTGAATCACAGGGTACACATCCATGAAGTTGGAATTCGTCGTTCAGACCCAGACTTCTGGATGGTGTTTTCGTGCTTCCTTTCTAGGTCTCACAGCCTGTATATCTTGGCTGACTGCAATGCGTACAGCACCAAGTGTGTTGAGGACTGTGGAACAGTCTGTTCCATATTTTTCGGAGTACATATCCCGGCCATTACAACCCGTTAATCGGATGTGCTTCACCCTTCCGGATGTGGTTATTTTTTATAAGTCAGCATTTGGTATCACGGCACTACTAATTTCTTGTAACAACAAGAACACAGCAATGTGAATAACAAGTGGTCCACTTGTATTCGGTCATCTAAATCTCTATCAGGCTCAGAGCGAGGCTCAAATCTAACAAATTGGCCACCGCGATCCATTGTAACGGGTTCGCCAAGAATCCGAGGAATGGAATATATAATATATAGGCTCGATCCAAGCGGCTGGACGTGCTCGATAGTTGTGGCGTCTTGCGTGCGCATTCCTCACACAGCCTCAAGTTGAGCAACATGAAGGCACTGAGAGCCTCTCCATGTAAAGTATGACACATAGTACGTGGCTTCAAACGTCAAAACGGTACGCTATTTTTCCGGTCAGGAAATGTTCATTCTAGTTTACTTTCCCGAGTCGCGGCTTGGGCAGAGTACAGAGCAAAGCATAAAACTAAGCTGGGTGATGGGGCACTATCCGAAACAAAGAGCGGCACATTCTCAGACTCCCAAAACCCCTCATTACCCATGTGATAATTCAAAATACATACAAAATGATAAAACAGATCTTCGTCGAGCTGTCACGTCTTTGGAGAAGCGTGCCAACTTTGAGCACTTCTGATTCAACACGTTTATAAAAGGATTCCCTCTGATCACGGAGAACGCTTCCGATCTGCTTATTATCGTTCTGGTATGCATAGTTGAAGAAAATATTATGGCGCCCATGGTGGTCATTGGCTTGTTCGCTGAGCTGGGCAATTTGATTGCAAACGTTTCATCACCAATCGAGGTGACATCATCAGTGAGTTTTTGTGGAGCGTAGTAGTGCGTAGCGGTGGGTTGGTTGTTGTGAGCTAGCTAATATTTCGAACCCGTGCAAATCATAGCAACTCACAGACGGTGAAAAGGTCCAAAATCATACGTTCAGCATTTAACACAAGACGATCTCAGTGAATAGCAGGATATACAGACATTCAGCACAATAGGTTGTATGAAATGCATCTTCCATGAAGCGAGGTGTTGGATTTGACATAAAATGCTATGGAGATAATATGAAGCGAAATTCTCATCACTCACATATTGCGCTTGTGGCTGTAATGATTCCGTCGGGCAAAATGTGGGTGAGTTTCGTGTACAAATAGATATATATAGGTTATTCTGCAAACTTGTGCAGAAAATTGCCAGGTTTGCCTTTAGTGTCTCTTGATGGGATTCGCAATGCGGACATTTGGTGACAGTTTACAAAAACTGATGGGCTACAGGTGCATTAAACCAACAAATCACTCCGTCAGAGTGTAATCCGGAAGCGGGGAATACGTTCTCCTGACCGAAATTTCTGATTGACATTTTCATACGTCTTCGCAGTGTTCCGATAACCAACGCACCCAGCACCCTTTAAAGCAACATTTTGCGATTTTGCGATTCACACTCAGCACACAATCGTTCTATACCCCTAGTTTGATAATGGCGAATATTTCAAGGGTCGGACCGATACAAAGATTTGTGATTTTCACATTGTTAATTCCACTAATGCACGGGTAAATGTTGAGGTTTCGCATAACAAAGTTACGTTCCAATATATATTTTTCATCCAATTTCTACAATGTCATTGAAAGTTTTCACAAAAAAGCCATGAAGTTGGCCAATATTCGCTGTCAGATAGGAAAAAGCGCAACAGGGCAATAGATTGAACATCAAATATGAGCCAACAAACGAGACGGGAGTTCAAGCAGCGTATCAATATCAAATTGAAAGAGGAAAGGGTAGAGATGATTGCACTTCCCCGGCTGCTAGGATGATGTCATTGCCCCTTTCCCATTCCTTCTTGTGCCATCGTTTTGTACTTGAATAACATTCGTGAAACTATATTTCGCTGGGGTCCTATTTCCGTTCAGAATGTTTCTTGAATGCCGTCAACTGTGTTCAGACGGACGCCCAAGAACTCCTTCTCAGGGTGCGATGTTCAAAGCATCCCGGCAATGTGCTTGCTCATATTGTGGGATCGATATTTCTGGCTTGGTTTCGTTTTCTGAAGGCGGGCCCATGCGGTTGTTCCATTGAGCCCCGCTGGGTTCTTCAGTCATTTACACTTGAGAAAATCAGTTTTTCCTTAGTGCCAAGACACTTCATAGAAAATACTTTCATCCCAA
>NW_008752129.1:106565-136275 GCF_000715545.1 Opisthorchis viverrini
CTGAGCTGGGCAATTTGATTGCAAACGTTTCATCACCAATCGAGGTGACATCATCAGTGAGTTTTTGTGGAGCGTAGTAGTGCGTAGCGGTGGGTTGGTTGTTGTGAGCTAGCTAATATTTCGAACCCGTGCAAATCATAGCAACTCACAGACGGTGAAAAGGTCCAAAATCATACGTTCAGCATTTAACACAAGACGATCTCAGTGAATAGCAGGATATACGGACATTCAGCACAATAGGTTGTATGAAATGCATCTTCCATGAAGCGAGGTGTTGGATTTGACATAAAATGCTATGGAGATAATATGAAGCGAAATTCTCATCACTCACATATTGCGCTTGTGGCTGTAATGATTCCGTCGGGCAAAATGTGGGTGAGTTTCGTGTACAAATAGATATATATAGGTTATTCTGCAAACTTGTGCAGAAAATTGCCAGGTTTGCCTTTAGTGTCTCTTGATGGGATTCGCAATGCGGACATTTGGTGACAGTTTACAAAAACTGATGGGCTACAGGTGCATTAAACCAACAAATCACTCCGTCAGAGTGTAATCCGGAAGCGGGGAATACGTTCTCCTGACCGAAATTTCTGATTGACATTTTCATACTTCACTGCAGTATTGCGATAACCAACGCACCCAGCACCCTTTAAAGCAACATTTTGCGATTTTGCGATTCACACTCAGCACACAATCGTTCTATACCCCTAGTTTGATAATGGCGAATATTTCAAGGGTCGGACCGATACAAAGATTTGTGATTTTCACATTGTTAATTCCACTAATGCACGGGTAAATGTTGAGGTTTCGCATAACAAAGTTACGTTCCAATATATATTTTTCATCCAATTTCTACAATGTCATTGAAAGTTTTCACAAAAAAGCCATGAAGTTGGCCAATATTCGCTGTCAGATAGGAAAAAGCGCAACAGGGCAATAGATTGAACATCAAATATGAGCCAACAAACGAGACGGGAGTTCAAGCAGCGTATCAATATCAATTGAAAGAGGGAAAGGGTAGAGATGATTGCACTTCCCCGGCTGCTAGGATGATGTCATTGCCCCTTTCCCATTCCTTCTTGTGCCATCGTTTTGTACTTGAATAACATTCGTGAAACTATATTTCGCTGGGGTCCTATTTCCGTTCAGAATGTTTCTTGAATCAACTGTACTGTGTTCAGACGGACGCCCAAGAACTCCTTCTCAGGGTGCGATGTTCAAAGCATCCCGGCAATGTGCTTGCTCATATTATCGATATTTTATTTCTGGCTTGGTTTCGTTTTCTGAAGGCGGGCCCATGCGGTTGTTCCATTGAGCCCCGCTGGGTTCTTCAGTCATTTACACTTGAGAAAATCAGTTTTTCCTTAGTGCCAAGACACTTCATAGAAAATACTTTCATCCCAATTTGTCATGTACTGTTTCCTGTGGCTTGGTAATGCATGCATTGTCCTTACAAATTATTCATTTTGGGTGAAATAATAGACTATTCCACGGGGGGGGGAATTTAGCGTGCGCAGACGATTCGGAAGATAAACCAAATACACACAAACACGATTATAACTTGGTAGTTTGGAGCTGTTTACAATCGATTCGGAAGATAAACCAAATACACACAAACACGATTATAACTTGGTAGTTTGGAGCATGATGTTTACAATGATAACCACACACATGCATGTGCGACACAAGGGATAATGAAAATGTGAAAATGTAGCTTCTTTGACGCGGCTCATTTTAATCTGCCATTATATGCGTGCGAGTTTTTGTGATTCATAAATTTCGACTACTCACAGCTTGAGGTGCCTGCGGTAAAGATTTCGTTTTGTAAAATATGTATTATTCACTTGTAGAGCAATTTGCTTCTTCTCAGTAATTCGACTCACAGCAGAAATATGTGATATATTATTGGATTCAAAATGAATTGACTTTTCGCGAGATCCAAACCATCGCTTTCTTCCTTAGACATTATCCACTCTCTGCAACCTAAACTGAGGAGAATATTTAAAATTTTAACTCGAATGAATTACAAGTATTCTCCTAATATTCAGTGAAATTCACACTGATTGTGGCAGACATTCCAGGCTAACCGCCAGAATTCTGAAGACAAAATATATGTTTGAGTTTTGGGCCAACTAGTTTTAGTTGAAACAACAAGATATTTCAGTGAATACGTTCTGCAAATCCTTTGTAAATGGTTGTGTTTAGTGCGCCAGTAATTAAGTCAACCAACTACAATAAGTGATCAAACATAGAAGCTTCCTCAACCACTTTGATTGATTTTGTTTAGGATATTTTAAAGGGAATTTCTGGTAGAATTGGTATGATAACGAACGCACCCAGCACTCTTTGAAGGAATATTTTGCGATTTTTCGATTCACACCTAACCCACAATCGTTCTATACCCTTAGTCTTGTAATGTCGAATGTGTCACAGTGTGGACCGAAACAATGATTTTCGAACCGAAATTTGTTCTCTACCAAAACTTCTACTATGAGCCAACGAACGAGGCTTGGAACCGGTAATTCACAAGGCACAAATTGACGTATGAAATTCGTTATTATGCCTCGATGACGTTCCTTCCCTCTCCAATTTTCCGGTGTCGTTACAGGACTTCTTGTGTTCGGGTAAGCGCTGATGATCGTATTTTATCTTCCGTACTCATGTTCTTTCAACTACTTTTTTTCCACCATTCATTAAGTGGCATGCGCAAAAATGGATTTTGTTTTTTATTTCAATATGTCACTTTCAAGTGCACCGCCTCCCAATAGGGTATTCTGTAATATTGAAAACCTTGAACTTTAAATAATCCTCGGTGTGCAATGAACACATTCTTTATCCGACAAGAATAATTGATACGATTCACTGTTACTACACATTTCTAATGATCCGTACAGGATCAAGTGAGGGGTAATACTTGGAACCTATGATTCCCTAGTTTGTGGAGTCCATCGAAACCCGTGAAGCCCATGTAATTCATCCACCCTAACAGGGTTAATTCTTGCTAAATTCGCATGGCGCATCGCAGCACCACTAACGCAATGTAGCCACCGGAACCAACCAATATATTTTAATCTTCGCTTCCAGACTCCGACAATTTCGTATATCATGCGCTCGTGAATTTCACTTTGGTGATCTGTTCAACGGCCTGATTCACACTGCAGCATTGCAAAATCCACCTTGGGCGGACAAACTAAAATATTTTCAGTGTTTTTTCGTCCGATCTCGTCGAAACCAGTCCTGGTATCCACGATTCGATAATTAGTCTCACCTTCAGTCAGTGCGCCGAAACTTTATTAATCACACGGTCTGGTAGTTTTATCTACCTTGTTATTTGTCTCGTCTATAAATATCGGGTATAATTTTGATCCAACTCAGCTTTGCAACGCACCTTTACACTTCGTATGTTTGGAAACCATGCCAATCCATCTGGGCCAATTAAAATGTTTTTCATTTTTCGAATATCTGAACTAACAAGAGCAGTATCGTCCGCATACTTGGTTCCGAGGAGTGAGCTTCCCGGGATCGTTTCGACACCCGATATTTCGGAGACAGGCGGAGGGGGTTCAAGCAGCGTATCAATATCATATTGAAAGATGAAAGGGTAGAGATGATTGCTCTTCCCCGCTCGCTTTGAATTCGAGCGAAAGCTTGGTATATGTTCGTACGTACATTTCCAAAAGATTTCGCGTGCATTACCCGCGAAGTTACATACACTTGAAAAGCGCCCTTACTCGTCAGATTATGCCAAACCTTCTGACCAGCGACGAAAATAAAATCAGCTTTTGGAACAATATCAAAGACCAGTTCCTGAGGAGGGGCGCTTTTTCAGTATTGCCCTCATAGTTAGAATATGAATGAAGCGTTCCCAATCGAAGCGAGTCCCTGCATGCTTTCACCGATCTGTCTCTCCCGACAATCCGTCAACCTGTTGTCAATGTTGCCAGAGAGCAACCTAAATTCACCGGATACCGAGCTCATATCCCCTTCGTTGCACTCGACCTCCTTGTGAACTTTTCGGAGATAAACATGACGATTGAGGAGCTCCATTCCACTGGCAATCTGTTTCGGTGTCAAATATTTTGTAGTATGTTTGTCAGAATGTTCGCCATGACCCCACCACTTCTTGGAAGTTTGCAGGATGCAAACCTTCTGGACTGAGTGCACTATCGTGCTTCAGGATTGATATCTCGTGCTAAATTTCGGTTGGCGGGTCGATGTCATCGTTTTATTTTATACCACTGGGTTCTCCCAGCGGTCGTATTAAAGTAAACCAGCTGAAGTATTCAGCTCACTGATTAGGAAGAAGATTGGAGAAGTGAATCGCCGTTCCTTCTTTGTCGCTCATTGCTCCACTGACACCTGCTTACATTTTGCCGACTCATCGAATCAGTTTAAACAAGGCGCGGCGGTTGTCTTCATTTGAATGTGTGGCGTTTATTTGCTGTAGAGTGATGCAACTTGGGTCCTCTGTCTGGGAGAATACCAACTTGATTTCTGTGAATCCGCCTGTCTCGATAATCGGTCAAAATGCGCGGAATATTGCCAGAGAGCACCCAGAATGCTCCGGCTGCTAGGATGATGTCATTGCCCCTTTCCCATTCCTTCTTGTGCCATCGTTTTGTACTTGAATAACATTCGTGAAACTATATTTCGCTGGGGTCCTATTTCCGTTCAGAATGTTTCTTGAATGCCGTCAACTGTGTTCAGACGGACGCCCAAGAACTCCTTCTCAGGGTGCGATGTTCAAAGCATCCCGGCAATGTGCTTGCTCATATTGTGGGATCGATATTTCTGGCTTGGTTTCGTTTTCTGAAGGCGGGCCCATGCGGTTGTTCCATTGAGCCCCGCTGGGTTCTTCAGTCATTTACACTTGAGAAAATCAGTTTTTCCTTAGTGCCAAGACACTTCATAGAAAATACTTTCATCCCAATTTGTCATGTACTGTTTCCTGTGGCTTGGTAATGCATGCATTGTCCTTACAAATTATTCATTTTGGGTGAAATAATAGACTATTCCAATTTCGGGGGAATTCAGCGTGCGCAGACGATTCGGAAGATAAACCAAATACACACAAACACGATTATAACTTGGTAGTTTGGAGCATGATGTTTACAATGATAACCACACACATGCATGTGCGACACAAGGGATAATGAAAATGTGAAAATGTAGCTTCTTTGACGCGGCTCATTTTAATCTGCCATTATATGCGTGCGAGTTTTTGTGATTCATAAATTTCGACTACTCACAGCTTGAGGTGCCTGCGGTAAAGATTTCGTTTTGTAAAATATGTATTATTCACTTGTAGAGCAATTTGCTTCTTCTCAGTAATTCGACTCACAGCAGAAATATGTGATATATTATTGGATTCAAAATGAATTGACTTTTCGCGAGATCCAAACCATCGCTTTCTTCCTTAGACATTATCCACTCTCTGCAACCTAAACTGAGGAGAATATTTAAAATTTTAACTCGAATGAATTACAAGTATTCTCCTAATATTCAGTGAAATTCACACTGATTGTGGCAGACATTCCAGGCTAACCGCCAGAATTCTGAAGACAAAATATATGTTTGAGTTTTGGGCCAACTAGTTTTAGTTGAAACAACAAGATATTTCAGTGAATACATTCCGCAAATCTTTTGTAATTGGCTGCGTTTAGTATGCCATTAATTAAGTCAACCAACTACAATAAGTGATCAAACATAGAAGCTTCCTCAACTACTTTGATTGATTTTGTTTGGGATATTTTCAAGGGAATTTTTTCCGGTAGAATTGTTGTGATAACGAACGCACCCAGCACCCTTTGAAGCAACATTTTGCGATTTTGCGATTCACACTCAGCCCACAATCGTGCTATAACCTTAGTCCGGTAATGTCGAATGTGTCACAGGCTGGACCCGGAACAATGATTTTCGAACCAGACATTGTTTTGAACAAAACACACCATCTGTGAGCCCACAAATTTTGTTGTGAAACCTTGAAAACACATCGCACAATTTCGCGTATGTAAGACGTTATTTTGCGTCAGTAATCTTCCTTATATCTCCGATTTTCCGATATTATCAAATGTAAGCTTCTGATGGATTAAGCACTGGCGATTGTATTCTGATTTCCACAATCCTGTTTTTTGAACATTTTTCCCATGCTTTTATTAATATGTGAAACAATAAATGTTGTTTTTTATTCCAATAATTCACTCACACTTGAACCGCCTCCAAGTAGGCTGCTCTAAAAATATATATGTTGATCTTTAAATAGTTCTCGGAACGCAATGTGGGCTTTTTAAAGTCGACAATTATATATTTAATATTCGCTTACCACCATTTATTTCTCATTAATTTCAGCACCCATCTTGTATTTCTTCAATTTTTAGTATTTAGCATCATTATCTTCCGGATGTTATGCTGTAGTTCCATTTAGATTCTCAGTTAGGATGAGACAAATTCGGTTATATATATATATACCACGACTTAAACGAACTCCATTGGGATTCCTAGCATCAGGATTTAATTCTGATGCAGCAACGCAAAGGTTAGGGAGTGCCATAGTGCCGATCATCAATTTAAAGCTGTGGATCCGCTACATGGACGACACCTTTGTCATCATGAAACGGAATACAGTAAACGATGCACATTGACTGCTCAGCACCACGTTTGAAGACATCAAATTTACAATCGAACTGGAAAGAAACAGTCGGCTACCATTCTTAGACGTTTTAGTAAACAAAAAGGTGTACTCTGGAAACCTGTATAAGGGGGAAAGAGACTCATATGGATCAAACACTAAACTAGAACAGCAATCATCCAGTTAACCGCAAGAAAAACAGGGTCTGAGGCTTGTTCAAGAGACCTGAGACACACTGCAGCACCAAAGAATTACGGAAGAACGAAGAAAATCATCCATTCATAGTATTCCTGAACAATGGATATCCAAGGAATTCCAGCAAAGGAAGCTTGAAAAGAAGCCATCTCAACAACAGCAAGAACAATCCAACAGAATGTTAGTCCTGCCTTACATCAAGAATATATCAGAACTCGCAGCCAGATTATTGGCTCAAAGAACAATCTTCGTGGCTTACAAACCTAATGCCACCATAGGAAAGTTAACCTCCAAAGGATATCCGAGACAAAACAAAGAGGAACAGTGTGATATGCCAAATCAACTCCAACAAGTGCACCAAATTCTACGCCGGAAAAACTGGGAGAACGTTATGAAAACGGGTAAATTAACACAACGCGGTTGCCACGAGACGAAGTTTTGTCCTTGATAGCCAAACACGGGGACCAAGAAGGTCACAAATTCAATCTAGAAAATGCGAAAATTTGACATACAGACACCAGATACGGAAAAGAATTTCTAGATGCGTGGAACTCCACAGCAGGTTCGATCAACCGGTGCATGGAACTGGATCCAATGTACGCGCGCCTAGGAGGACCGAATATTGGATTCACAAACAAAGAAACAAGGAACTCCTTGGAGTCCAACGAATAAAGGTCACAAGCCGGGACTCGAAAGGACAAAGGTCACTCCAGCACCGACCAGGTTATGATGGCTAGGGTTGCCAAGCTCAAAGGTCTCGGGGGCATCGGCGAATGAGGACACCGAATAACGGAGCAATCGATGGAACCGCCGAACCGAACAACTAATCGCTATCAAATGCCATACTAGGCTTGCAGCACGTATACCGAACAACTAATCGCTATCAAAGGTCATACAAGGCTTGCAGCGCGTAAATTACCACACACGTACCACTACTCTACGCAAAACCACTAACCCACCGCTACGCACCACTGCGCTTCCCAACAACGCACTGATGATGTCACCTCCATTGATGATGAAACGTTTGCGACCAAATTGCCCAGCTCAGCAAACAAGCCAGCGAACATAAGCAAAAATACCAGTGTGGTACTTTACAGCATGACCTGTATATATCTGGATGGACCACAACCCTCTGTCTTAAAACTTGCAATCCATTCTTTCCAGCTGCGAAGCAGGGGCAGTTGTCTCATTAAAACTATGCGTTTTACTTCATTTTCGGAAACCTCGACCTCCTTCAAGCTAGGCATCAATATCAGAAATTTCGCTTTCCTTCCTTTGTGAAACCTCACTGTCAAATTCATCTCACTCGGAAGCAATCAAGGCAGTGATATTTTGAATTAGTCCCAAATATAAGGAACCGCTATTGCTACGCCATTCTGTCTGTTATGTTAGTCCAATAGTTAGTCAAACTTTTAGTATGGGAGATTGTTAATGACGCAAACAGCAGAAGAACGGTTACTTGATATGCCAAACGGCCTCCGTGGGCGAATAAAATAGGTACATTGGTCAATACTTTTGAACAGCGACGATATTTTTGCAAAGTCGGGAGATTAAGTGATCTGCAGTACTGTTTTCTACTTGCATTAGGTATACGTTCTGATTTCAACAAAGAGGATTCAGGCTCAGTTCTGGCACTGCGGGGCACTCTTTTTAAAAATGTCTAATCATTTATTTGAATAAACATACTGGCCATCCATGCTTGATTCCAATGCAAAAATGTTCGAATGTTCTACCTGGCTACATTCTGCCTAGGAACACTAAGGAATTCGATGTACCACTCGACCAAAAGGCGCACAAAAACCACTGGAGGTCACGAAGTCACCTAAGTAAACGTGAAGAAACTCCACAATTATCCCAAACATTTTTCAGCTAATTTAGAACACCATTTTGATAGCTCTAAAGCATTCGGGCATCCAAATTGCAAACAAAACTCAAAGTACGCCTGTAGAAGTAGGGTCTGTGAAATAAAATGGAATAAATGATCGGATATGTAGCCCTTTTTTCAAATCATAAAAGGCATAAACATTTCGGTATTCGGGGTGTTTACCAAGTAGGCAGTGATTAGAGAGACTGACGCACTGATGGCGAATTGTGAACTCCATTGTCAAGGAAATATGTAAAAAATCGCAAGATTTAATCATGGGGTTCACCAGCAAACAATTGCAACCAGGCGGATAGTCTTGCTTATAAAAATGCAACGGTTATTTTTTCTCTGTATGTATGTCAACAGTGAGTAAAGAACTTACGGTTAGACCTCCTGCAGGTACGAATTTCGACAGAACAGTATAACAACATTAGCTGTCTTTAAGTAACATTTGAGCCTTCGGCGTTAACTAATAATGCGTAAGTTAGAAAATGCCTACAGTTTGTGAGCTTTTAGATTTTTTAGGCGCTTGGCGTTTCCATAGGGATCGAGTTAACCTCTTGGGAAGAATATGTATCATTAAAAAGACCGTGTGATTTTTGTTGCATTCGGCTAGTAGTCGTAATCAAAAACATCTCGATCAATTGAATCTTTTTTCGTCTTACGCATATTGACCAACGCTCTCTCAATCGGTTTCTCATGGAAATATATTCTCCGCGCAACGCTGACCGGTAATAATGCTGTTTTTCTCTCCCTCCCCAGATCAAGGTGTTCCCGTACACATGTTAGCATTGCAGCATGCCTGGAATTGAACCCCGGAAGGATCGTCGTTCCCAATTTCGGAAATTAAGCGCAAATAATTTTTCAAATAAATTATTTGCTTGCAAGTTATCAAGAAGCCTGTTGATCTGCACGTAAGACATTGAAGCGCTCCAAAATATGTGTCATCTTAAGATCCTGGATTTTGGGGCAATAGTAGGTATACTCGTACTTTGCGTGAGGAAGCTACCCTAGGTTTCGGACACTTGCAATTGCGTCTAACAGCTAAATTCATCTTTATTGTGCTAAAATGGTCATTCGTTCACATTCAATTCGCAAATCGTTACGCATTCGTTATTTCTCGTTGCATTCGAAAGCCTCTATAGAAATAATTAATCAGTACTGCATTTGTTCCACAATTTTCAAAATTCAACACAATATGCGTCAAATTTAGTTGGATATTTCGTTTAAATAACTTACCGAGAACTAAAGAAAATATCAAGAACGTTTTCTTAATTTACTTTCCCACATTAGGTGTTATGTAGATTACTGACTTCAAACACAGATGAGGCAAACAAATTGGTGGTTCCCACCTTGCGAAAGACCAGGTCAAATGTGAGCGTACGGATTTTTAAAGGCGTCTGAAAAACAACTCACTAATAACTACCATATGTTGTGGTAGACTTTACTGTACACAGTACAGTAAAGCATTTTGGCATCCTCAAGTATTGAAGCAGGCTTCCGTGAAAGACGACGTTTAACAATTAATTAGTGTTGAACATAGTTCTTCATATCCCGCGTTTATAGTATCACAATCCCGTCTAAATATATGTTAGAAGAAGTCTTCATATTAGGATCTATCTTCTTTCAGTGAAAGTAGCAAGTGTACGCGTCTACATCTTCCACAATTCTCGATTTCGATTTACCTTGTGTCATAGTCCAACGGCACCAGCGAAAGTGCGTAAGAGCTTGCTACTGATGGTTTATGTCTCAGGTTGTAACTGATGCTTATTGAGATGTTTTTCATCTTGTACCGTGTAGTTGGCAATCGGCCGTCTGCAATATCCCTGAGCAAAACATTGTAATGCTTTATTTTCCTCCGAAAATCTCCTGATCTTCTCTTTGTTTTGTTCAACTTGACAGGATACTTTAAAACTCACCTAAAGAATTGATTTTGGTTATCCACGATGCATCATACTAGCCCTCCACGATAAAGTTATTACACTGTCACGATACTAGTCCTTGAGGATAGTAATACCACGAGTTTTCAATCTCATATTCAAGGAAGATTTGTCTCTTTTGGCTTATTTGGCACACCTTGAACCCACCAACTTCATTCGTGCAACAGAGCTAAACTAGTTGTCTAAAAAAGCAAGAAGTTGTTCGTCTCCTATTATTAGGTGCGCTGAATAGTAGAACATGTTCAAACGCTTTCCGAGACTGTTTGAAACTTTCATGGTAAAATTATCGGATAAGAATAAACGTTGCATGCTGCAACATTTTGACTAATTTAGTTCCTTAAAGGTCTTGTCAATAAAGTGGCTTTACCCCTTGTCTTGGGTGTGTTGCATTTTTATGCACGAAGCTATTTCCTGGTTTCAAACAATCAGTATCTGGGTGCATTCGAATTGCTTCGTGATAGCGCGATAACATTTATACTGAAGATGCACCTTTGACCTGGCAGACATAAACCACATTTGTCCTAGCCACGTAACAAAACCGAATTCGGAAAATATTCAAACTTTCGATGATAACCAGTTTTTTAATTGACCAGTTTAAAAGATGACAGAAAGTAATACTTCTTTCTAATGTAAGGAACTCACGTTTTCCCAAAACTGAGGCGAATTGAGAAAAGTTAATGAATCAATTAAAACAATTTTACATATGTCAGTTAGATAAGCACTTAAAACAGTAAATTTGACTAATTGTATATTTATTTTATATGGGAAATGAGAACCTCTCCTTTCTTATTTTTGCGTTTTCCATGAGTTACTATCTTTTCGAACAGGTGGTTACTTATAATTTGTTACTTCATTCAAACCAGCGTGGCTTAGTAGAGGGCCACTGAATCGGGATACCGATTTATTCCCTAGTTTCTGTCATTCATTCGATTATGTCATCTATGAAACGAGTGCTATCTTATCTTTCGTATTCTCATATAATTTATCCTCACGCCAACGATTTTATTAATTGATCTTTTCACTCTTTCTATAAATTCCTTTTTCCGCCTGTACTTCTTGTTATTTTGACTATTATCATAAGACCCCTTATCCTAAGGTGAAAATTCTCCTTACATAGGCGTTTCTTTTCCACCTGATTGTGCATTACAAAGAAACTGTTTTCCCCTCATCAGATGTTTTGGCCTGACGTTTTAACAAAATTCCATAGAAAAGTCTGGCTGATTTAAACCAAGAAGACGCGATGTGTTTAAGTTACTGGATAAAAATCACAAAAAATGGTGCTCATATTTACTTAAAAGCCGACGGTTTCAGACTATTGGTAGAGAAAGATCGGCTTTGTCAAAGCTATTGAAGGCTAATCGTTAAGCAGCGTTGTTCTTTGATCTAATCAAAGGAACCTTTGCAAAACAGCTGCTCGATGACAAACGGCTACTCTTTTGGGACACGTAATTGAAGGACAACCAAGTGTAGCTAACCGTTCTCCACACTGGTATAATCACTGTTCTATCTTCCAGTTCTTCTTCACAGAACAATGGGACGTTCACGGTTGGGGTTCTCACTCAGTGCATTCTGCACCGAAAACTGGAATGGCAATCTACTTCACTCTAGCCGCCTTATGCAATACATTTAATTTTTAGACGCAACAAAGTTATATCTCATGTTATTTACTCGTCCTAGTTTTATGTCACTAGAAATCACAGGATTTGACTTTGTGGTTAAGGCTTTCCTATGTCTACACTTGCTTACGTCATGCTTGTTGGCCACCGTTATATCATCACCATTTCAAACCAGTCGTAACCTCAACCCGCTAATCATAATTACGAGTCAAACGTCCTTATTATTTAGCCAGTTAGTCCCTCCAAACAAAAACACCTCCCAGTATGCACAGTTGTAGGTGGTATCCTAAACTGTCTAATAGATAAACATGGATTTGTTCCTTTGTCTATCCACCTGGTGAATAAAAATCCATCCACAAATGCATTTTTAAAAGCCTTCATCTTTTAGTTAAGCTGTCTATGCATTTCCATACCCCTCCAAGCGTAGATGTTTGAACACACTAGATCAACAGATCTAGACTGAGGATGTACTGCTAACGATTTGATTTATTACAATTCCACCTGTTGTTCGAGAGAATATGTTTCCTTCCTGGATAAAATCGCCACTAGAATAGCGTGATAATTTTGAAATTAATGTTGATTAGGATATCAATAATAATCCCGAAACAGCGGCCTTGCTTAACAACTGTATGCCCGCAACAGCCACATTGGGTGTTTATGAAACGATTCTTGTTTTTTTGAAGTCTCACACCTGGGATCCAGTTGAATGTGTTTTTTCAGGAAATCATTCGGAAATAAAAGTTGGCCAAAGTGCGCTTCATCCAGAAAAACTAAAAACAATCATGATCTACTTATCGAAAAAATGTGATGTGTTACATCTGTTTTCCTCATAAAAAATGTCACTGCGTATTTGACGGGGGTTGATTTGATGTGCTCTTATGGTAACAAGTAGTATAGAAAATATTCGATCTGCAAGATATTTTACGCACTTTATAGCCTCTTTTGTTGGTTCAATTTTTTCTGTCTCCAATGACGATACGTTGGAACTCCGTACACCGTTTTGCTTTGATTGCGTTGATTATAGCAAAATAGCTGATTACTTCGCGCACGCAAACTTTTTATTCAGGAAACATAAGTCCCAGTTGATTAGCTTCTAAGGTAAAAGTCTATTTCTATTCCGGAGTTTAAAACGCTCCTAATGTTTTAGCCGACTCCTGACGACTAGCAAACGTTGATGATTTTTATAGATGTCATTCTTGCAATGCAAAATCAACTTCGAGATGCACTTGAGTTCAAATCATTTACAGCTTATTTTTATGTGAAATAGTGGTGTAAACTGATCACAGGAAAACCTCTTGCTTAAGGTGTCGTCTTGATCATTCATAATTTGATCACTACAAATTATTTAACTTGAACACAAAGCATTAAAAGAACGAATATTTTTTTAAAAATTTAACCAGCGGTAATTTCTGGAAGCACCGATGTGCTCTTATGGTAACAAGTAGTATAGAAAATATTCGATCTGCAAGATATTTTACGCACTTTATAGCCTCTTTTGTTGGTTCAATTTTTTCTGTCTCCAATGACGATACGTTGGAACTCCGTACACCGTTTTGCTTTGATTGCGTTGATTATAGCAAAATAGCTGATTACTTCGCGCACGCAAACTTTTTATTCAGGAAACATAAGTCCCAGTTGATTAGCTTCTAAGGTAAAAGTCTATTTCTATTCCGGAGTTTAAAACGCTCCTAATGTTTTAGCCGACTCCTGACGACTAGCAAACGTTGATGATTTTTATAGATGTCATTCTTGCAATGCAAAATCAACTTCGAGATGCACTTGAGTTCAAATCATTTACAGCTTATTTTTATTTGAAATAGTAGTGTAAACTGATCACAGGAAAACCTCTTGCTTAAGGTGTCGTCTTGATCATTCATAATTTGATCACTACAAATTATTTAACTTGAACATAAAGCATTAAAAGAACGAATATTTTTTTTAAATTTAAACAGCGGTAATCTCTGGAAGCACCAGATACAGTTGCCATTTATGATGAAAGTATAACTTACAGCCTGTTCGCGGACATGCAAGGAAAACGATATGGTACGTTCAGTATACTTAAATATTTTCATACAGCTGCATATAAAATTTACCTAGTATAATAAACAAAAGCTTTGCATTGAATTCAAGTGTACTAAACGCTCCTAAGAGATGGAAGAACAGGCAGGGATATTGTGTCTGCATAGTTTGCATGAAAAACCCTAAGGAAATCATTGAAATGACCAAGCGTAGCGTTATTTTAAAGCGTAAAACCTATGGGTGGTAACAAAAAAGACAAATAGTTTCAATCCACCAAAATTTTCCCATTGGAAACAAACCAAGTCCATGCACAAAACTGTGGTAGCGTTCTTGATTACAAGTAAGTTGGCTTTTTAAATAAAATGTAATGTTGATCAAAAGTGAGAAGTGAGAGGAAAGAACATTGAGGTTGTCTCAAGGTTGAATCAACCAGAATATCTTCCCAATCCTGTCACTGCTGCTGCTTTCAAATCAACAGGTGAAATGTGAACGCTTCGACCCCCGCAACAACCTATTAATTTAAACAATCTACTTCATTTCAGCATTTGTGTTTTTTCTTCATTAGGAGTCTCAAAAAACGCGTCAGCCGGCAGATTACTGGGCCGTATTTCCTGATGTATGCACCAAACCTGTTGCATCGTATACACAGTTTTCTGATTTTTCACGCCCCATTGCATCACCAGCAAAATATGCTGAGCATGACATCCTCTAAAGAAAGAAAACTAAAGAGAAATTGCCCCAGCGATCCGCTTTTATACTGAATGGGCCCTATTTGAAAGATCGGTGTGGAGAAAATTTTGGAAAGTTCAGCTAATATCAAATGCGCTGCGTTTTCATAACTGAAACAAGTATCAACGCAGTTGCATCTGCAACAGGCAGGCATCATTAGTTTGACATTTTGGCGCGAACTTTCTAGTAATATATACGAGTTGTAGTATTCTGGAGACTTTTTCTCAAAACCATATACCGGTATCGTATACCTGTCGGTTTTTAATTAGCAGCATATCTCTTGCAGGCTACAGTGTGACTGAGCTTGAGTTTTGAATTCGAAACTGGACTAGAATAAGAGGCTAATATAACAGAGAATAAAGACTACATGAGCGGAAACAGCGCTGTTTTCCCCATAGGTCTCGGGTGGTTCAGATGTAACCAATTTCCGTGCCTAGCACGCAAACCACCAAAAGAAAGTAAGGGGGCTAAATACTGCCCGGTCGCCTAAGTCTATACAGAAGCAGCCGAGATACCGGAGTCCGGTTTGAACTACGGACCTTTCAGCCAGTAATTTGGCGCGTTAAACAGCCAGCCACCTGGAGCCCCTCATCTTGACTACAATGGAAAGCTCGTCATAGTATTTTTGATCTTAATTCTAATCCTACAATTTTTATTATTATTAATTATCAAGCATTCCTCTAAATATAAAGGTTCGCACGTTTTTTGATTAATTATGCTAGCAGTGAGAAGTAATTGCATTTTCAATTAAATGACCCAAAAAGATTACTATTTTTCAGGATATTTCCCCTAGACTTTCCACAAACTACCCGGAACAAACTAGCATCTTTGCATCTGAATTAAAGTCATCCTCATATCGCTCATTAGAGCTTTGATCCTCAAATACGCTAATAAAACCAAACTAAAAGTGGTAAAAATTTGTGGGACAAAGGGGTACTTTGCCACGTTTTACGAAGAATTGCCAACTTACGTTTCTGAACACGACGCCCTAAAGTATTCAGGAAATACAGCATGATTACCCTAGAAATAGGATAGGATGTCAAGCTTCTGTAAGTTTATTATCTGCTAGAATTGTTAAGCCAGCAGTTGGAATTCAACTACTAGATTAGAAATTATAGTCAATTTATTTTACTGGGAAATCAATATGAAATATGAATCCTACAGATTTTGAAACACGGTGACCATGTTCTGTCAGCATAGACAAGATTTCATGCGTGCGAGTCTCAAAAAACATTACTCAAATTTTCTCCGTTGTTTTAATAAAAAACTATACATTGGGTACTGAAGTAACACGTGCTCATTTTGCCATTCGGGAATTATGCCGAATACATTAATGGAATTTTCGGTTTATTAATAAGGCATACATTCGTTTTTTTTCCAGTATAGAGCCTCAAGGGAGAATTTTGTTGCACCCTCTCTCAAAATTATTTTGCTACTGTCTTAATGTTTAGCACGGTTATAAACCTGTTTTAAATTATTTTAAGTAGGTTTGGTGCATATTACCTTAGATAAACTCTATAATCATCATTTCTCATCAGTTTATATAAATGCGTGAGCAGTATTTCTGTCTGATCTTCTTTATACCAAAATCCACTGACTTTAAGTTCTCTTAAATCCGGTGGCTCAATTCCTTTGCAAGTATAGTCATTGATGAAACGTCTGTTAGAGGGTACAGCCACCTCATTCTTAATCATCTAAAGTTGTTCTCACCCTGGTCACTATGCGACAACTTATGGAATTCATCGTGACGTCGGCCTATTCTCAATGACCCATCCAACAGCCTTTTATGCCAGCCACATGCGCTTTTGACTAGTTAATTATGCCTCAGTTCATTGAACAGAACCTTTAGCAACAACTAGTCCGGTACCATTGTTATTGACTTTTCATATAATGCTACCAGAATATTGACTTTGGTTAGCGCGTATGCCCCTTTGTAGTGGTACGTTTGTTTACCGGCTTCCG
Source organism: Opisthorchis viverrini (assembly GCF_000715545.1). Classification (NCBI taxonomy): domain Eukaryota; kingdom Metazoa; phylum Platyhelminthes; class Trematoda; order Opisthorchiida; family Opisthorchiidae; genus Opisthorchis; species Opisthorchis viverrini. The sequence continues at coordinate 123,519 of NW_008752129.1, forward strand.
TTGGACAACAGCGCGGATAAATTCGTGAATTTTTATATTGTTAGTACAAAGGCTAGATTTAACAATAGGTCGGATATCAAAAGAACCATGAGGTGAATGTCACAACTGTGAAGCTTCTGCTTTGGTGCTTAACAAAGACATTTCTTGCGTTTTATTCTCAAAAGATATTGCCTGGTGCCTGTTTGAAAGAGTTTGATCGGCCAGAAATAACTGTGACTTTGTCTCCAAACACCGCATACAGACTTCAACCTCATCGATGTAGTGCGAAGTAAACAGTCTCAAATCTTAAAACGGTAACAGCCAAGGCACTCAAGAGACCACGTTAATTTCATGGACATCATGTTTTTACAATGATTATACTAAAGCCTCCTGTGGGAGGTTCTAATATCACATCAGTCAATACTTTACTGCATTTTGATAGATGACAGATTTGGTTACGGCGTTAATCAACCTAAAAAACGCTTCTCGCAAAAGTGACTGTCTTGAAATGTCTGTTCCAGCTTACACCAAAGTTTTACCACCGGCTTTTGCCTTCCTGGCTTGACATTACAAAGAGTGGAAGCCATTCCTGCAGCGCGACATGCATAAAATGCAAAACTTCCTCAAACAAGCATTTCCGGTCGCTTTCTCATCATGCAGCGAGTGATCTTTTAAAGTACATCCTAATTAATTTATTTCGCGGCATGCTTGATACCTCTCTTACTTTAGAATAATTTTTCTTCAGTATTCTATTTTAAACAACATTGATCGCAATGTTTAACAAAGCGAAACACTAACTTGGTATAAAATATTAAGTTGCTGATTATTTACGAACTTGCTGAAGAAATTCTCCAGCGAATAATTCCGCACCAGACACTTTTGGGAACGAACTACACTTTCGAAACAGTCACAACCAGTACAAGTACATTTTCTACTTACCGCGACTCTCAGGATTGCCATCTTTGTATATTGTGATGAAAAACAGGTTAAAAATACAAACAGGATTCAAACAAACGCAACAGAAATCATTTTTATCAGCAAATTTCAACGCAATTATATTGCTATAAATGAACGCATAACTGTACAAGTGAACATATTTTATTGCTCACTATTGTACTCTAATTCCTGAATCTCAGTTTACCGAAAACATGATGTAGAAGGAGCATCAGTAAAGTCCATTCGGAATGGCATAATGCACCCTTCAATGCTTGCGGCTCATTTATTTTCCAATTTAGAGAGGCCTGATATCTTTGTGTAAGTCACAAATCCAAAGTGAAAATTGCTTATATTCTCAGTAGGGAATACTGAGGAGACATTTTATGTGCGATTGCGGGGTAAGAAGGCAACAATTCCTACTAAGGATGACATTTATTCAACTTTCCAACCGAACAACCGCTAAATCAAAGTATTACGTACTACAACCAAGCTTTTGCGATACAAGAGCCCCGTTTCCTAAAAAGTGGCCCAAAGAATATAAGTTTGAGCACAATTGTTTGCTGCCTTGTGGACGTTAAACGGCAGAATTCTCAACTACGTCACACCAGACTTATAGTACACTGCAATTTCTTCAGATCTTTTTTGACACCTGGATGTGAGCACTCTTATCTCCTCAGATTGCAGTAAATCCGCAAGTTGTACCGACTGAAAAAATATTAGATATTATCCTTTTCCTAATCCACGTTTCTGATCTGAGCTAATGCAAAGGATTAGTTGTATTCAGCTCGATGACTTTCATGGCTCTGATACTAATGTTTGCTTTTAATTTCAGTATTTTGCATACAAATAGTGATCTAGGAAACTAACAACAATGAGGTCACACATTTCGTTGGTTTGTTGCTTTGATATCACGAAGAACAGTTTCCGTTAAGTGAAGGAGTAGCGCAAGAAGTCATCCTCCGAATGAACGAAATAAGACTCCTAATCATTATTGAATAACCCATATCAGAAATAGAAATGCTTTTTACAAACTTCCTACGAATATTTTGTTGTGAGCAAACAACACAATACATGTGCTCTTTTGGTTATTTATCTTCATTGATCCAGAGACTCAGCAGCTAGATCGGCCGAAGAACCGTCTCCCATCTAGTTTGAGATTCATGAAATCGGGTTGTGGAAAACCGCGTCAAAATTCTCAACTTTCTTAGATATTTCAAAAGCGGCTATTAAAGACGATTTTCCCTCTTTTTAATCGTTTTGTTTCGTGTTGTAAAGTTAATTACATGTAATTCGGAAATCAAAACTTTAGAAGCTAGCTATAAGTGCGTTTTTTAATATTTACTTATTTCATGAAGATTTATTTAGAATGCTAAGCTCACCAGCAGGGCGACCACTTGATTCCCCGATTATAACCGCGTACACGCAAACGAAAATGATACAGTACTTCATTTCTAAGATGATCTCTTTTCCGCCTGAGTGTCACCGCCTTTTATGGCTTGCCGTCTTGAGGGCAACTGCCGCTGTCCAATAGCAGACTGCTGAACGGCCGGTTTATTTTCTGTAGTCAACTAGTTGGATTTGCTGCTAACCTCTCACAAATTTGTATTGTTTCCGCGTATGGTCTAAAGCTTTTTTGCACGATGCTTCTTAACTTCTGAGTTGTTCTGGCTTTTCTAGTCAGACAGTGTGGACAAAGTAACATATATTATAACTTTCCCGGCTGAGCACGCCAGATTCGCCTACCAAAATAATGAAAAAAATTGGAAAAAGTTGTCGGTTTTTGCCTATGATACCTAAAACGTTTCAGTACAGTGTCCCGGTTTCCACATATTGTGGAAAGCAAATCATGTGTTTGCTGAAGTTAACTTGCCTCAAAGTCTTTTTAACTTCAAAACTCGAGCGCAATGTTGCTAATGTCGTTCGCTTTTTACTGTATATAGAAAAATGTTACCCAAAATGTAACGGCGAATTAAATTGATGCGTGAAACCTATAAATTTTCATTCCGCCAAAAAAGGATTTTGATGAATTGGCAATATTTCCGTTCATCAGATCGATAAAAGCGATACTGCAACGTGCTTTGACTCAATCTGAATCGCCGCAAATCTTGTTGCATTCGAAATTTTGTTGAGAAACCACAAGACATAAAAGGGAATAGAGAAACATTTTGGTAGATGGTTGATGACTTGTTAGTTGAGCTTGGCGATTTGATTCGAAACGTTGGCGATCAAACTGTCTGGCTCAGCGAACACGTTAATGACGATGGGAGGAAATACTGCGTTCTCTCCGCTACAAGGTTTCGGTTTTAGAGGTCATAAATTATTCCAGTTTTGAATTAGTACCAAGTTAGGTTATTGTGGCATATTACGCATATTAATCCACCAATGTTTCGTGATTCAGAGGCAAGTTAAGAAGATTCATCGACCACAGAATCGTTACAACATCTGGAATATTCCTTATCGTATTAAGACTGATGGGAGGAATAAGCGTATTCTCATTCTATGATAACCGATGCCAGTTATTTTCTTTTAACCTGGCCTGCTTTTCTTCTAAGGGGTACTTTGCTTAAGTCTGCCATAAGTTAGCATAAGTCTAGCCATCCATAAATGGTTTGGATTTACGAGCAAAATTTCTATATGTTTATAAACAACTACCGCGAACAAAAGTTTCAATACGTTTCCGGTGCAGTTATTTTCCTGAATCGAGGCGAAGGCTGGAGATTTTTCACATGCCAAATCGTTCACACTGGTATCATTCGTTTTAGTTCGTTTCCTCCACAGCACTTTGGTCACAGATGTTTCTCATCTTCAAGGACTAATTCCCTCGATCGTCCACTGCAAAATTCGGTCCAGTGGACCCATCGACATTAGGTTACTATCACTTCGTTTGCCGTGCGGTCAGCGATTGCTGAGCTCCAAATTCTTGGTTCGTCAATTATTATGACCCTTGTCCTCTATTTAGCATATACATGTGCACCCTCAGAACAGTGGCACATTGATATGAATTTCAGACACCTCATACCAGTTTACAGTATAAAATAAATCAAACAAATTGTGCTTTACGTGGCAGTTCATTTGGCTGATTACATATTTACTCAACAAGACCTAAAGTTATCTATTAAGGTAGCTATGCTTTCAGAACGGCAGCAGTCGGATTTCCAAAGAAAGCTTCATGGGGACTTGGGAGTATTCACCATTGTGAAAGAGGTTTTTAACTGGCGATCAAGATGAAATCCTGATACCTTAACCGGAGTCAGGTATTCAGATAAATTGTAAGTAGTTAGAAACCGGAAACTTAAGCATCCTACCGGTCAAAAGCATGGTCACTGTTTTAGGTGGTAAAAAAATGGACATCTTTACACCGTGACGCCGACGCACCGCATGTAATCAGGAAGCAAACGTTTCACTAACCAAAGTGTACTCAAATGTGACCGAAAACCTCGCAAATAGCAACCAACTCCAAACAAACACTCAGCAGATTTTGCTGGGTTGCATGTACGATAAGGAGACGATAGTTAATGCCAACAGTCACGTTCTACTGAACTTAAAGTCTTACACTCCGAATGTGAGCGACGTGATTTTCCTGCAGTAGATTGTACTAGTGTTTGATAAGAGCGTTTGTTACGGGCCTCGGTAAAATCCGCCAAGTTCTAAAAACGACCTACAAGATGCGGCCAGAGAGGACCTTTGGAAAACAATATTGATGTCTAGCTTCTCCAAAATGCACGAGTAGCCAGAATATTCTTGCTTTAATAAGTACATTCTTTCTCCTATAAGTAAAATTACTTTATATCTAAAGACCGAGGAGCATTGTTCAGCCATTCCTTCTTCATAGAAATCACTAAGCTCGCGAACCCGACAAACCTCGCAGTAAGCAGTCATGATAAAACTGTTTGGCCACAAACAGTCGCCAACCGTGTGATCAAGCCGCACCAAGGCAGGTTTCATCAGAGATCTCCACTGGTAAAACTGGCAATTTTGCCGCACTCATGACTTACACCCGCAGACATAAGAAAGCTATATTCTGACCGAGTACACTGGTTGTACACACCAAATCGAAATCGGATGTAGGGTTTGTTGTAGCTTACACCTTGAATTGATAATGACTGCTGGACACACGTATCACTGTGCACTATAATAAAGTGATTTCTACTTGAGGATTTTTCATGTTTAAAAAGCTGTAGATACTTTTGCTATGCACGCCCAAATATATAATTTTCGAAGCCCATTTGGTGTGGCTCATCCAGTCTAACTAGCATTATAAACAGAGTTCTGCTGTAGGGACCCCCAAAAAATCCGACTCTATCAATCTGAAATTTGAATAGCCAAGATGAGATCGAAACTCACGAATAATATTCAAGTAAATCACAACTCGTTGACGTCATCTTTGACGCAAAATAGGATTTACCATACTAAAACATATCCGTCCTGTGAAAACTGATTTCAAAGCAGTTTTCGTCGTTACCTTTCACTTTGCTCTATCCCAGATCTTTCATTTCAGTTTCGCCTGATATGAGCAAGATCTCAAAGAACTAAACAGAATTCTGCATGAAAATAATATATAACTACCGTTTATAAACTGTTCAGCATCTTCAAAGGATTTAAAGTACCTTTGTGCGAGAAACCGTATGGACTTGCGCCAAAGATCCCAATTAAGCACCTATCGCCATTTGAGAGCTATCATTGCAACAATATCCTTTTTTTCTTTCGGCGCAACGTAAACAGCTATTCTACGATTTATACAGGTGTACGCATTTGCGGACATGGCCTAGATTTAGCTTCTAAACTTTCCATCTGGAAAACCTTACAGATAGGATAATGTGTCTCAAACCGGAACAGGATGTCTGAACGACCAGCTGATCTATGAACTTGATCGAATCTCATGAGACTAAGGGATTTCGACGTTGAAATAAAAAATCAGCTGAAGTTTTAAAGTAGTCCACGGGGGTTGAGCAGAGTTCACGTTGATTAGTCCGTTCTTGTAGGGTCAATCAAACCGACCGTTTTAAAATTAACTCAGGTATCTTGTTTGAAGAGATTCGATGGCCTTCATACCTGGACATTAGTATTCGATATTCATGAATTAGATGCAGCTACAGTGGACTGTGGTTGTATGGGGAAAATTCTCAAATGTCAGCTTTAACGGCACGATCTACTAGTCCATGTAGCTAATTGCGTGGTCTTTAAACGTTCTGAACGCCGGAGTTTAGAACATTCGTCAATATGGAGGTGCTTATATTGTCAACAGGATTAGTCTGCACTCGTATGTCAAAACATCGCTAATTCAAACGTGTGAGTGAAATTTTCCAAAACACCAAGGTACCACCTACGACGTTGTTTAGAAGATCTTTCCTCTCAGGGAACCTGTATCGTAGAATATCATAAACGGGATATTCAGCTGAGTCTCTCGTGAAGGCAAAATTGATTTGCAAATGAGTGTATCTCTCCAAAACAGTCCAATTTGTGTTCAAGTACAACATGGGGTTGACGTAAACTCGGAAACTGCGCCTACCTGATGACCCCAAGAAGGGCGAAACCGGTCGTGGGCTGTTGAAGAGTTTTCAGCAACCTTGTGATTAGTTTCCTTTATGGTACCTGTTTACGCTGATGACGAACCTAGATGAATCGTGGCGTTCTATTCCAAAAAAAATTAACCTTCGTTTTCTCATGTTAGTATCACCATCGGCTGCTTTCAAAAAACTAGCAGTTCAAATGCATATATGTTTGGTTTAACGCTTATGAAAACTTGACTCCACTTCATAAATTAATAGGCATGTCCCATGTTCCTAAGCCCCAGGCGTTAGCATAATAAATGCATACCCCGTTACTTTTCTCGTGAGGTGGATTTCAGATTACGGTATCCATTTGATACCGGGTCATTTTCTGCGTAGCTCATTCCAAGGAGAAACATTTATTCGTAAATTACTTTACTGTTACAATAAAATAAAGTTGAAGCCCTCGATCACAGTTTTGTGCTCTTTTATGTAATGCAGTTGAATAACCCAAAGCAATTTCAAGTGAGTATATTTCCCCCAACCAACTGTGTATCCCTCCAAAGGGTAGCTGAAGGTAGCTGACAACCCATCCATTGATGAGCATAGAAAATGTAAGCTTGTAATAATCGGCTAACAAAATTGCACTACAAATGTGTGTACCTCCTAAACCGTGTACACTTTGCGTTCAAGTAAATCATATCGTTGACGAAAATTTGTCAAATATGCTTAACTGATGGGGCCGAAGTGGGGTTGAAAGGACAGTGTGCCGTTCAAAAGTCTTCAGTAGCCGCAAAGACTACTAATGGATATGTAGAATCAAAGGTTTTACATTCATTTCCCTTATGAATGGACAAGTCATTCAGTAGCACCTACAGTATTCCTACTTGATACGCAAATAGATTTCAGTTATAACGTGTTTAAGGTGCATGTACAAAGAGAACGGTCTTTGGGGCTCTCTGGTGGCTGGTAAATAAACGGGTAACATCACAGCAATTAAGTTAAGCTTACCATAGACTGCGTCCGCATTAATTTAGCTGGATGCCTTATAACCGCTGACGTGATCGACAAATAGTTCAGGTAAGCTGAAAACGTGAGATCCAGCAGAGTGAAAATCTTCCAAATGTGAGTAGTGCATGATTAGAAATTATCTGCTTCATCATGTGCAACTTTTGTAGAAATCGGAGTTCAATGACGAGAGCACGAAGAAGTCCTAACATTTCATTTGCGTTACTTACGATTAACAGGAATAATTGAATGGTTTTCCGCTACTTGGACCCAAAGATTAAATCTGGCCTTGTTTGCAATCTGCAGTTGAGGTTAAGCGGTTTGCTTACTTGTTCGAATGCCCTTTTTGTTAAACTTTTATCACTTTTTCATCACTAACTAAAATGCTCACACAACTTTAAAGTGATTTGTACTGAGAAGCGATGAAAATGCTATTAGTAACGACGGCGCACCTGAATGGAATCGGTTGAATGCCTACGAAGTAAGCTTTCCGCTATTCGAGTTTGTTTGACCGTTTTATGCCAAACATGGCTACACTTGTTGGATTTACTTTCTCTTAATGCGCATTGTAAAAAACGAACCGTATTCTTCAGTTCATTTTCCGTCATTTAGCCAGAAACGAAATAAAACTGAGAAAGAAACGTACTTAACCGACTGACTGTATGCAAGCTGGATTAGAATGATACGTTGTAAGTTTTCAACCTTAAAACTTCTCACTAGATGTTGCTGCTTGACAGCAATAGTACAAATTGGCTCAACGATGGTAAGCTGACCTCAAAGCTCACGATCAGTCAGTTCAATTTTAGATGTATTGTCAATAAGTGTATGGCCTGCCCTAACCTATTCACATAGAAAACGTCAAGTTAATGTTTTCTTTTGATGGCCCTTTTTGAGACGGCTCACCAAAACCTAAATAAGAGTTTACACAACTTTTTTTTCCAAGATACGTCTTGGGAAGAGTCACCAATCAGGTCAACTCTTCCTAAAGGCCTGTATGTGTTTTCCGGAAATGTTCAAATTCGCTTTACGCCGTATAACAAAGAAGTAGCACAGCATGTCTAGTTACGTCCGACTGCATATGAATGTAACTTATTGGAAAGCATATTAGAACGACCGGATTACTCATTTTCAAACAGGTCTCCAAGGATTGAATGTTTCCAACAGGTCACCCTGTATTGAATGTTCGTGTAGTTTCTCAGCTAAAATCTCTCTTCTCAAAAAAAATAAAAACGAAACTTGTGATTTTATTCACTGTTACATTCTAGTGGAACACACACCTTAGCTAAGCACAATTTTGGGAGGGAAAATGTCGTGGTTTTCACAGTGGAAAATTCCAGCTCACCTGTGTGTTACGTAATCATACTAACTTCACTTTCTTTGCAGCCTCACACATTTCGTTTTCAATAAGTTGCCTGAAATTGCTGGTTTTCGCCTTCTAGGTGCCACTGCAAAGCTTGGCAATTCTCTAAAAGGACTAGAAATCTGTTGAAAGTTTCTCTTTGTATTTTTTGAACGACTAACCCTTACAAACAGCGTTGCACCCTAGTTCACCCGAAGATCAAGACAGACTGCAGACTTAATACGCTGAAAGTTCTTCGACAGCTCAAGACTTTCTTGGAGCTCATCAGGTGGGCGCAGTCTCTAAGTTTCTGTCGGCTTAGTGCTCTACTTGAACCCAAAGTGCACCAACTTATTGAAATAAACCCATTAGCAAACAAATTTGGTTTTGCGAGAGACTCACCTTGAACCCAGCTGAATCTATCGTTTGTGATATTTCTTAGACAACCTTGACAAGTTTTAGTCAACCAGAAAACGCAACTAGTTTGCCGCCAAAGAAATTGGATCTTTGAGGAAAATATGACTCTACGGCAAGGTATTTCGTGTCTTTTGGTGAACTAAAGTAAACGAATGACAGAAACGGTTTAGCTTCATCTAAGACAAAGGTGGTGAAGTGTCACATGTTATCCGTTAGGATGTATTTCATTAATCGCGAAAGCGATTGCTAACTTTTCTACTCTCTCATGGAGTCCAGGAATGAAATAAAACTGGAAAATGGCTTTTACACGCCCAAAAGAACAAATTCACACACGTACTGAAGAGGCTTTTCAGAAATCACCTTCCATTTATCAATCACTTTTCAGCTGGGCAGAAATTTGAGTTGAGATAAAATGACTTAATTAATTACAAAAACCTCACAGTAGAACTTTGGGATTTGGATAGATCCGCATTCTAAAAGCTTAGAACAAACTTTTGGAGCCACCAAACTACAGTAAAACTTGGGTCTACTGCCGTCTAAGTTGCACTGAGGAAGCCACGAGATCCAGGCATGGGTCAGGTTGGCACATGCGACAAACGCGATTCTCTTAGACTTTGCGAGTTGCGCTACTTAACAAAAGTGATCTTGGCGCTGATTACCCTGGTACGTTCCTCTCACAGTTGAAATCACTACAAACTTGAGTACACCACAGTTTGGTGAGGGTAACGAGCAACTTCCGGGATTGTGTAAAACGTAATATCCATTAGCTCAATTCTAAAACAAGAGGATTACTTTAGATTGTGTCAAGGAATTGAGACAAATACAACTTCCCAGTCTTGGACATTTGGACTTCCCATTCAACGCGCTAGTGATCTTCTTTCGCAGCTAAATCCTTGTTGAAGCAGAAGTATATTCGTCTGATTTCATTCTGTTGGCTATATTCTTAGATTACTTCAGTTCACTTTCGTGGCAACAGGCTGCATTTGTTGGAAGTAGGATTTCGTCCTTCTACAGCATCACCGGTGTCATCTACTTCATATTGAAAGAGTAACTCTGTGGACCAAAAAAGATTAAAACGCTATTTTAGGACAAAATCGGGAGATTTCATGCCCCCTGGATTGTTGCTCTATCAGTTATGTATTGTCCGGTGCTGGTAGAATGTGATATCAGGTTTGATTCACTTTGGAACTCAGATGTTTACCCTTATAAGTTTAAATAGGAAAGCACTTCAAAATTTGCGGTACTTGGTAGCACTGGATGCTCATTTTTGGTCCATATTTTTGAACAAACCGACATTCACTGATGCAGTTCAGCTATGGGAACTTACAGTCTGTCAGAAGCAACTGATGACTTCTCCCTTTTCATGAATCACAGACCAGTTAACAGCTTTCTAATGAGATCAACTTGGAACGATATGATCTATTGGTTCACAATTTCAAACGCTGATGTTGTGCACAGCTGTAAACGCATATCTATAGGCCTTTTGTTTCATCTAAAGGATTTGAGTCTTACTAAATTTCGTGGGTTCTTAAATCACATTTATTCTGCTTTAGTGTACGCACTCGTCAATGATGGCTATTTTATTTCAGGTTCTTCACTGATATGGGTTGCGCTTTGGCCAGTTGGCCCCACCGCGTCCTTGTGTATAGGGGCCCAACGGGCTTCTGAGTGAAAATTGCTAAGATAAATAGGGCAAAATGTAATCGTCCATTGTGAAGAAGAAGATCGAAAACTGAGTTTCTCCTCGTCCTTGTGTCTAAATTTGCCAATAGAGGACTCAACGCTGTTTTATCACGCACCAAATATACCCGTTGTAAAATTTTGCTGAAACTTCCGACCAGATGAAACCGTGTAGCGCGGAATAGACATTTAGCGAATGACTCCATTGGTCTACATTTTTCAATCTGAACAAAAGCGATAAATCTTCATCGATCCTGTACACACACCAAGTCGAATGTCGGAACACCCTAAATTGGACACTCACGATCTTCAAAACAGTCTTCCCCATCACACTACTTAACCCTCAAATAGCAGGACTTGAAACATTCACCCTTCTATGATATCTAAAACTAATAAGGAATACCTCACTAATGTGTTGCCGAAAAATGACCACTTTAGGGATTCAGTACTCAAATTTCCGGCTTGCGCCCCGCCAGGTAGTGAATCACATATTTAGATTTAGTATACTGTTACAAATGCATTAGGGCACTTCGCAGTTTGTGCAGTGATCCTGATTTTCATTTAACCTAGCTTCTTAAGGTTACAGCACAGTTAAATTTTCTGGATGTCAACCGGTGTGTGCCCTAGTTTGTGTGACTTAGTGGCTCAAATTTGATTGAAATAAATGTGGCAATGCCTGTATTTCTTCTTTTCAATCAACAATGCTGACACGGCACATATTAGCAATCCTCTAAAATCGAGAATCAATATGTTCATCTACAGTTTCATCAACGACATCACCAGCTGGTACGGTAAGATCAAGTATTTTTTTCTAAGCAAGCTTCTTGATTGTGGAAAGAGTGCATCTTGAATAAAACCTTACGACAAGCACTTAGATATCCAGACCCACAAGACCATTCTAGCGGACTAAGTTCCTTCTGATAGGTCTCGCCTGTATTTCCGTAGCTTTTTCATACAACTAAATGTTCGTCCCAATTGTTAGGAGCGTTTTCAGGGTAAGTAAATTATTATTGTTTGATTTTCCTTCTAATGTACACAAGTAAGCGGAGACGTGCCGATCCTTTTTACAAATTGTACTGCTGTTACTCAGATAAATCCCTCTTTTATGGTATTCTTCATTTGAGTGCACCATCTCGGGTTTCATTTGGCATGATATTCCAGGTGCACCAGTGCATTTTTACGAAGAACCACAATACAGGAAGTTTTGCTCTAAAACTTCCGACTGCCGACACCAAGTTTCTGCCATTATGACGTTCACCAGAATGACGATTCCGTACAACTATGGTTTCAAACAGAACATAAAGCCAATTGGATTTCCTGGTGAATCTCATGAAGGGTGAAACTGCTTTTGCGCTGTCGAGGACTTTCAAGTCTGAATAGCATGTCATGTCAACAAATTTTCTTGCGATGTCTCAAATACAACACAAGGTGAAAGACACCAGGTGAACACCCGGTGCGAAGAGTTATCAAACGTCAATTGAAAGTGAGTTTGCGATCCGACCGTGAAGTATGGTGGACACAAAATGCAAAGAAATGGAAGAGGCCCAGAAAGCCGGTAATGCCCGAATATTATTTTAGTTGATCCGTGCGACCTGTCCCCGGAAACAACCTGTGAGTGAAGTAATCAAACATCAGAGTGGAACGACCATCTTGAATAAAGAGGAACGCCTCGACCGGTGGGCGCAATACTTCGGACAACAACTGTCGTGGCCACCAGTCGGCATTCATCTACAGCCCACAGGTGAAGTAAAACCCTGGACGGTGAACGTGGAACCACCTACGGCCTCGGAGGTTTACGACTGCATATGTTCTCTCAAGCGCCACCGAGCTCCCGGTCCGGATGACCTTCCACCCGCACTGTTCAAAGACGGGGGTGAAGTCCTCAGTCAGCGCTTGTCCGATCTGTTTG
>NW_008752129.1:137419-163004 GCF_000715545.1 Opisthorchis viverrini
TGCCCCTCGTAATGATTGTGGTAAGCTAGCACTAAGTCCCCCCAGTCCACCTCTTTTCTTTTCTTTGCAATAAGTCTTTCAAGTAAATCATGGTTGTACGGCAGTGAAACATCGGTATTGAACACTGATGTCATGCATGATGATGATGTTGATGAAACACAAAGCGGCTTCTTTGCGGCACACTCATGCGGAAAATAGCATAAACGAGAAAATGGACGTGAATCTCTCGTGAACACTAACGTAATCTTCACATGAGTGTATCGCACCAAAACAGGTAACAGCCCTCTCTAGTTATCAAGGTTCGCTACCTTGCTATCCATAATACCATTTGATGGCAGAAAAATCTGTTGCCTTGCGAATCATTTTGTATGAAAATGCTGTATTTCAAGAAAATCATTCATCCATATAACCAAAAAATATCATGTTTTACTGAGCAACAAAAGAAAATGTGACAGCTAGACCCAAGTAACACAGTAGACAATGACAACTGGCAACCTCTGTTCACAGATTGTTAACTGAAGTCTCTCATTTTCAGTGAACAGTAGATAGATTTTACTGCTACTGTAGAGGTGACCTAGGGACTCAAATCCAAATGTTGATTGTAAAATTTCATGACCTCAAGTGACCTTGACAAATGTGTCAAACTTTTGTTTAGGGTTTCTCTTGACAGATCTAATTTGAGATGGGTCAGAAGAACACATCAGCGTGAATGCCCTATATTCTACTTTGACCAGGTTTAACAACCAGCTTCCAACCGAGGAAGAGAATATTTCATTTCTGAAAATGAATTAGGCTGTAGGTGCTGCCAGTAAGGAGAGCATTCTGCAGTCAAATATAAACCAGTCTATTTTACTTATCTGTGGTTTGGCCACTCCGGCTATGCACCAGCTTGTATTTTGAGCTTGCAGCATCCAAATGTTTGGGCCTAACTCGGAAGCCAGTTTCTCCTTAGGTGCAGCAACCTTAGGTGGCAACCTATTTCCTGAGTGAAATCGCTTAATGAATATCTCCTTCGTACACATCCCAGGACAGCTGTCTCTCTGATCAGCTGAGGAGAATTTATAATCATCTAGTTAGATATGTTTGCTGAATGCCATTCCGGTGACTGAATCCACACCAAAAACGCTTTATTTCGTGAATAAAATCACACTGATAAAACTCTTTATCCAACTCTCAAAGTAAGCAGATCACTAAGTTATATTTTCCAGCTGTGGCCACTCAGGCTTGAAGATGGTTTTAGATTCTACCACCGGTATCTACTTTTACGAAGGAAACGCGCGGATTGTACAATGAACACCAAAAGTGTATGTTCTAATTGCATTTGAGCTTTTCATGCACTGATTCACTGATACACAGATTCAGTTTGATATCTGTCCGTAGCTTCAAACTTCCGTGGAAGTGTGATTTAGGACGACATTTGGGTAGGTTGATATCCTACCCCGGAGGACCGGTTTGGTCGGTCGGTAATCTACTCACTGTTCCACGGTACCCCCTAGGTGAAATGGGCTACTGACAGAAAGTTATGTAAGCAAAGCAACAGTTCACTTCATCTAGTAAAATTAAGAAGTGTTTGGCGATATATTCAAACGATCCGCATGTAACCTGGTCTGCGCAACTGATTTCAGACTTGTACGGTGTTGGGTTTATTGTAACCGCAATCAAAGCAGTGCAGAAACATTCATTTGGAAACGAATTCACGGGAGAAAATATTTTTCCGTCCAGTCGATTTCCACCAAACTACTCCGAAAAGTAAATAAGATAAATACAAAACAAATACAATATTTTGGCACCTGATCAGCAATGAAGGGATAAACACCATTTGAAATATTAGAGTGTTATGAAATGTTTGAATGCCATAATCAACGAACAGGTGAGACACAGCATGCCCCTTTTCTGAATGAGTGCTGAACTCGTACAAGAAGAGGCGCGCACTCCACGATAAATGTGACTCGCACGCAACTCCGTACAACGAGTGTTTACCCGCAAGTCTACTTTCATCTGTTTGTGTGCAAGTAGCAAGATGTCGATCGTCCTCAAATGGAAAATGCACCGAGTGTAAAGTAAGACGACAAAATTAGTAACCTATTCAAGTTCCGGAGTATTTCTGGTGTTCATAATTTTATGTTTGTCTATCTACCTGGCTTGTTGATCCATACAACCACGTAGTTGCCTTTACCCGTTTCTCGTTTGTTTTGTGCCCTCATACCTATCAGTCCCACTAACAAACTACATATTGTTGTTATTCCCATCCTTGAAACGGAAGAACGTTGAACTAAGTATATCAGATGGGATTCTAACTTGTGATACTCAACGCATAGATACCATTTACGATGAAAGTGCCGTGCCCATCAATGGCGTTCATCCAGGATTAAGTAGTGACGAGAAGACGGCTTGCCGGTTCAACTCTCCGGTGCGATTCTTTACACACAAGGTACATAGTGGTTCGATATAGACTAGCACAACTACCCCTCCAGCTACGTTTGTGGTGTCCTTTGTACTCACTAGGCGCCAAACTGTTAGTAAGTGCTGATACTGTCTTTGAATGCGCCTGCTCAGTGGGATGTCGGTGGGTGTGACGGTGGTGTATGTGCACTTGTTCGGCTTCTTCTGAAATTTAACATGCAAGCATATCATAACGAACTTTGGTGGTAGAACTGCAGACGCAAAGATGGTTGTCCCCTGTTTCCCTTGTAAATATGCTCTCCAGCATAAAAATACTAAAACATTCTGTGCTTGTGCATGTTTGTGCAATGGAATGTACGCATTCATCCGAAGAGACATACGTGATTTCGTGCGCCTTCGGTTTTCAGAATCCTCATTGCTGTAGGCTAGAAATTGCGGATACATATGCAAATGACGTTCACTACTTCCCTATATTTGCAGTCAAAATCCAGGCCTGTCCATCATCTCGCAACCGATGTCGAGGCCAAAGCGTACTTGGCCACAGGTCACAAAGGAGGGACACTGTTGACATTCGATTAGCAGGCACGACACTTTCCGGATCTTGGCACTCACAACGGCCACCGCTTTGCGTTTACCTTTCAGGATCTACTCTATACATCAGGGTGTTTGCGTAGCGATGACAACATCCTTTGTGGCTTTGGTTTGAGCCTTAGGTGCTCGGGTACATTCGGGACACAGGTCTAATTGCTCCAAAGATTCGCTACTTCTTGGACAAGCGCTTGAATGCCATCTTACTTGAAATTTAAGATTTCACTCGACATCATCTCCGACACGTCTCACTGATATACCGTATCGTAAAGCCAATTTCAACATCCTTTGTATGCATCTGGAATTTCCGAAGATTGCTAGTTATAATCAACCAGAATAAATGGTTATGCTCTATATTCATGTTTAATTTTGTAATGAATAGACACCTGGGCCGCTTTCGTAACAAATAATCCATTACAAACAACCCTTGCTTAGGTATTTATTAGTCCCGCCCATTACTACTAGAAAATAGTTAGTACATCCTACATTTTCCAACGGCCTCATTAGGACTACTTTATTGCAAATATCACCGCCGTCAACTGCCGCAGTAAAGCTCTCGTTAGCTTTTGAAGTCTGTAGCAATCTCTCCTCGGGTTGCAAACTTTCTTTCGGTTAATTGGAAGCATTCTTTACCTCTTCAGTTTACCCAAACCTCTGGATATCCTCCGGGGTAAGGGATTTGTCGTTGTGCAACACAGTTCCCAACATGAATTAGCGTAGAAATTGTATAGTCTTCATTCAACACTGGCAACTCAGGCGTCTACTACCATACGTTAAATGAAGGTTTCCAAGAATGCTCCATTTGGCTTTCATCATAAAAATAGTAGAATTTAAAGTTCACTGTATTAGAGAACGAAGTGAGTTTGATTAAGTATCTCAGAAGACCCATAATTTACGCCGGATACGAAGAATGACGAGCCGAATTACCCGTTAAATTGCGCTTCGTATAAACGCCACCATGTTTTTACTGCACATTTGTCATGGAAATTCTCTCTTCAGCTGTGTACACGTGCTGTTTGGGGCTCTGCATAAAGTGGTATTGGCTGACGTCAAACTCCCATACTACTTGCACCTATACTAGTAACCAAGAAGAGTACAAGTTTTGGAAGCCACATACACCAGCCACGTAATATTGGTCGCTGGGGGTGATCTGTGATGCGTTGAAACGTTCCTGAACTGACTGCCTTGACTCTAGCATGAAGATTTAATTAATGTGACGCCTCATGATTCTGCGCTCCTTTATTAAGATTCATATGTCAAGCTGTCGTTTCTGTCCATTGAGAATTGAATGTTCTTTCAATGTTCTTTTGGTTTCGCTTCATTGCCGTTTACTACTCCGTGTGATTAGATGACCTAAAATTAGGAGTAAAAAGGGTGCAAACTTGAGCGTTTCTACCTGAACAACACGTTTTACAAACCTACAGGCCTTCAGCACCGTCATCTAAAACCCATTAAGTGTACATATCTTCCATCGATTATGATGACCAACGGCACTGAAGCCCGAGGGTGTCCATATCCGACGCGCCTAGTAGAGATGGTTTGCTGACATACGGCGCAAAAGGATGTGTACCCGGCCTGAAGGAAGAGAAGGATGTTCGTCTCTCTACGCATACGGTGATTCGCGGACCACTTAGGGAGTTTGCTCGTGTGATGCACGCGGTCAGTAACCGCCTTTGCTGTAATCCGATAGTGGCGGATACGGGCTATTTTCAGAAGCTATCTACCGTGCAGTTGTAGCAGCACCACATACCAAACATAGTTTTAAATCCAAATCCGTATGTATGAGTGATGTCGCTGTTTCTAGCCGCTCTACTTGGGAACATTTTTTTCATGCGTTCCAGAGGAAAGCCTTTGGCTGCACCTAGCCAGATAGACAGGAGTGCTCCTGTGCATCGGTTTCAAACACCACCAGCTTGACGCGCTAATAGTTACACTGTTTCAATCTAAGTGTTAGGAGCAAAAATGCAGTTCAATAATGCCCCTTGTTTTGAAAATAAGAAGGCAACTGCTCGTTCGCTAGCTGTTATCTGCGACCGTTTAATGAACCCGTATAAACAGAGCCTTATAATAATAATAACGTTAATAATAATTTCTTGGTGGCACACCATCAGGCATGATCATGGCATGAACAAACGCCTTTGGGATTTCTAATTCGCAGATACTGTTGCACCTTAGGAATTATGTCGTTTTTGGTCATTTCTAATTGTAGACCGTTGGGTGTCAGTAGCTCCGTCTAGCGACAAACATTCTGGGTGTTTGCTGGGGTTCTACCCGGCAGAACTATCATCCTGCAAGCCCCATCTGCTGTAGGCAGCAGAGAAATCAGCGACAGAAATCATATTTCAAATATGGTACAATATGGTACAACGTTGCCTATCGTCCCAAATCGCAATGTTACAGGCCACCCTGTAAATTTCAGTCATGAAGCAACGATTCTGTATCGCCCTATTGTCACAGTAGTGCCTTCTTGAAAGGGGCATTAAACCGTGCTTGATGTACCTCAGTCTAATGGTCAGTTCTTGAGAAAAATTTTGCTGGCATTCCGTAGGTGTCCTGGATGAGCCAAAAACTTAATGATACATCGCGTAAGTCTGTAGTCTTGTTTTCTTATACAAGGTTTAGCACGGTTTTACCCTGCACGGCCAATATTAGAAAATCACACTTCTAGACGTTTTTTACTATAAAAAGGCATTCTCATCCCACCAAACGTAGTCATTGGTTATTGTGACCATTCTAAATCCCACCGGCCATTTTACAGGTGGTCACTAAAGTGAATTCTCATGTACATCTTTCGTAATCCTTCCGGCAAGCGAGTTTTACATACAGACTGGTTTTTGTGATGCTTTGAAGACAATTTTAGCGATTCCGTGAATTTCAATATTTGCATTAAGCGTTTATGAACAATGTGTAAACTTTAGACCTGCAAATGACGTCATACTCAATCCACGTATATGCAAAACCGAAGCAATTTACATCCCTAAATCATCCTAACCTCAACGGCATTATAAACACGTGCACATAAGCAGAACAATCACGAAATATAGGTGGTAGCTTGACTAGATTCCTTGGATTATTTGCTAGGATCGCAAGAATAACGCCAAGTATTTTATCAAATTTCTCCCGCACCATTTGCCAATTCCGATCAATAATCCTTACATATTGAAGGGGTAAGATCAACCAGTTGGCTTGTTTACATTGACATGTTTTTTTCCGATTCCGTTATGGACGGGATGTCTGTTGTGTATTTTCTTGATACTAAGTATTTATGTATTCTTACTGGTCTGCCAATGAAGTTACATTCGAGATTTTCGCTCATTCGGTGATCGTAATTATTCCGAACACGCGTCAACTCGAGGCTTGTTATAGGGACAGACTTTACCGTCGTTCTTAGACTCAGACTTTATCTTGATGAGCAAGGACAAATACGTCGATCATTTTGTAAGTAAATTGCTTGTGAGTTCTGTGGTGGTTGATTTCTAGCTTTCGTCGCGAGTGGCACGCTTCTATTCTTCATAGACTCCGTAACTTATGTCCGGGTCGTTGCTCTTAGCTTAGCGTTTGAGCATCTTAGGAGTTTCGTTCGAATGCCTAACCGTTTCCAGCGAAAAGTCCAAAATGTCAAAATTTTGCAACAATGAAATAAGTCCCAACATACTCCTCTATTTTTTTCGTACACGGATTAGACGCCCACCGTATGAAAATCGACTTATCCGGTCACCGTTTTTTGGTCACACGTTCCGCTCGCATAACCGAAAGTGAAGGGGGGTAAAGTAACTTTTGTCACGAGTTGTGAGAGATCAGGTCCGGTTGCAAGTCCAAAACGACAAGATGGGGCAACCGTCACTCGAATTATTGGGCGCAAAGCTTAAATGTAAAATAATTGGTTCAACGATCGACTAACCCATATGGATAGCTTCGTTAGTATATTCTTTATACTTTTTGTACAATACAGGACAAGCACCGTTATCAACCAGTCGTCAACAAAGTCCAGACATCACGCGTCTCGAATTATTGGGCGCAAAGCTTAAATGTAAAATAATTGGTTCAACGATCGACTAACCCATATGGATAGCTTCGTTAGTATATTCTTTATACTTTTTGTACAATACAGGACAAGCACCGTTATCAACCAGTCGTCAACAAAGTCCAGAGCAACATCACGCGTGAGACCCACAACCAAGCGTTATTCCTTCGGGTCAGGTCACAAAGTGGATCCAAAGAGACGAAAGAACATATCAGGTTGCTGAAGTGGAAAAACCTAATGATGAAACGCGATCAGTGATAAATCAGCTATCCTGGGATAAAAAGGAACTTTCTGTAAACAATAACTGGGAATAAATATTTCGTATGAATTTGGGTTGCAGTAGGAACGAAATCTCTAGCACTGAGTACAAGGAAACTACTAGCTGTTCCTGATCAAGATTACTTTTTAATTTTGTGAACTTTTTAGCCCGCGCCAAATTTTCAAGTAGCTTATTTCAATATCTGGCAGCTCTGTTGAGGACAGAGATTTTGGAAGTTTTCATCCGAAAACTTGACCTGTGACTGAGCTTATTACATATAAAGAAGCCGAGAATCGTAGTATTGCCCTCATGACCTTATGGATTATAAGCACCACAAACCACACAAACCACTTAGAAGAGTTGGACTCACGAACATCTGGCTAATGATTGAAGCCCTAACCATTCGGTGTTCGTGCATGTGAGAGCAGAGAGCTCCCAGTCTTTCGAATAAGCCCTATTAACGGGATAAAATTCATTTCAAATGTTCCCAAAATTCTGAATATTTGTATCAAAGTCTAAGTAGGTGACAATAAAGAATAACGCAGGCCAGTAATTTTTCCAGTAAATAGTGATCACTTATTGGTAGTTTGAGGAGATTTGGGATTTTTTGGAAAAGCCAAGAAGCACTGCTTCTTGGCTTTTCAGCATAGATTGGCTTCACTTACAGGACGAAATTTCCACAGTGATCACCTATGAATTGAGGCAACACCTGTTTGGGCTTGCGTTACAGGAAGACCTCCGTTCAGGGAGTCGGTATTGGTCATGTGTCGTTGGATAATGAACAGGTGTAAATTACCGAAGAGTTCCAACACGGAATAACGGGCTGCAGTATCCCTGGGCGTCCTTGCGAAGGGTCGCCGATTCCAGAGGACTAAATTTTAGTTAAGAAGCTAACTAAGCATTTGGTTTGACATTCCTATTTTCTAAGTTTCCGTCTAAAACTTGAAACTCAGCGAGATAAAATCCTCACTGTGTTAGTCGTTTAGCTCAGATCCTACCAGGAATAGAATAACGTCTTTGGTTCGCACGCACTAATCGTCCTCCTAAGAGGGAACGGTCGCAATATTTTCATTCCAACAACAAATTAATTTCTTTTCGTCCTGGCTCGTGGCAAACTGGATAAACTTGAAAAACGTCATATGCAAGAGAAAAAGGAATTCACAATGAGAGAGGACATTAGTGAGGCTTTCACACAGATACCCCGTGTCAACACTCTGCATCATGTGTTTGACATCAGAAGTGAACTTGTAGTGGTCCGGTTACCCTAAAAACTACTTCACCAGGAGGGTGCGGCAAAGAAACAGTAAAAACAAAATCAAGAATTGTTCATTTTAAAATTGTTCGTCGATGGCCTGAGTTAATTATAGTTGTCCAGGGATCTTGTTCTAGGGAGTTCTCACGATTGACGAAATCAGAAGATAGTCTGAAATGTTTTGGAACCAGATTTAATACATAAAAGTCATGAATGACCGCTGAAAGCGCGCGCGAAATCTGAAGAGAAAGTTGAAGCTCGCAAGCACGTTTATGTTTTGTGTAAAAGATGTTACTTTGTAGATTTCGCGTATTCAAACTAAAACCCTTACGCCACTGACGAAATCCGTAATGTTATGGTGCAAGCAGAAGAAGGGCGCAATATACCACAAACTTAAACTCAGGCTCCGACTCCGTATCAATGATTATCTCAGTCAGTGCTGATTCCACCTATAGATTGAGCTCAATAGGATTTCCATCAGCATCAGTGATGGTCTGATGTTTACCCAAATTTAACGGAAGCTTCGTTTTCTTGTCTATCGTCTCAGTCTAGCAAGTGCTTTCTGCTATTCTCCCGTGCATATAACTCATAGGATCTTCATATTCCTCAGAGGCCTTTAGTAAAAGTATTTAAAAATGCAGCCATTTCAATAATGTATATAAAGCGTCAATGCCGAGCTGGTGCGGCTTCCCGAAAACTCCCGTCATGTTGGCATTTCTGCCGGACCTCATTTATTCACATGCATACGGAACTGAGATGTCGAACAAGAAAACAAACATGGGCAGTCAACATATAAACCCCAAATTCAAGATGAAAAAAGATCCGCAACATCAGAGAGTTTTATTACTTGTAGATAACAGAATACAACTTTTTGTCACGATATTCTTCTAAAGACGGCTCTATCGTAAAGCTCGGATGGAAAACAAAATCTAAAG
The DNA here is from genome assembly GCF_000715545.1 of Opisthorchis viverrini. NCBI lineage: Eukaryota > Metazoa > Platyhelminthes > Trematoda > Opisthorchiida > Opisthorchiidae > Opisthorchis > Opisthorchis viverrini. The sequence goes on from NW_008752129.1 coordinate 146,881, forward strand.
CAATCGCGTGTGATGTACGGCTAGATCATTAATAGAGTCGGTTAGATTGGACTGAAAAAGAAAAACGGCTGCTGGTCATGAGTGAAATTGAACGCTTGATTTATCGGTCAGGGTTGAGAAAAGCTCAGTTTGAGATAAAGAAAGGGCGAAAATCACAGTGGCACTTTCCATCATAAAAGTGCGGGTTAACTTCTAGTGCACTATTGGCCTCAGAGACGCCAGCGCACACTGGCATCACACTGCTTCAGGCAGACTAGAACCTGAGGAAACCATGGTCTCAGCAAGCCCTCTGAGGATTCAGGTAAATCGTTCGGTGGCGCAAGCAGTATGCACACTCCCAAGGACTCCGAATATGAATCACGTTGCAAGGAATTACGCAGTGCGAATCAGTCAGAAGGTTGCGTTTTGAGGACAAGCCTATGCGCAGTTAAATCCACAAGCTCCGCATCAGCAAGACCATGGTGGCAATTATGGGGCTGTTCGAAGACAGAATTTCCGGCCATTAACTGCAGGCATCGTCTGCTACCAACAAGTTGACCACCAACTGAACCTGCATATCTGGTGCGAAGGGGCCCGGGCTCTATTGGTTTTTCCTCACATATAGGTAGAATTTCGCGAGTAACGTTACCGTTGTTCCACACTGAGGGCAAAACTTGCGGACTTGGTCAACCTGGAGTCCATTAGAGACAATCAGATCCAGCTCTGAACAAGGATTTTCCTTTCACTTTTGTAAGGTTTTGGTTTATGAAATTGACTTGACAAGGGTGGCTGCAGTCACAGTGGAACTTCAACGCGTTTTGCCAATAAAAACGATCTGATGCATTGTGGCAGCGTTTCGTGCCTGCTGAATAAATCGGTCTCTTCTCACATCATGGGCTAGTACGTGGCCATTGATTGCGGTGACACTTGACTATTGCATCATGACGTTTGCTTTAATGTTACGAATAGACAATTTTCCGGCGCGACCTGCTGACTTCTTGCTGAACGAGCGTATTTACGCTCGGTTGAACTGTTAGTTGACGGCTGAACCAGTGGGACTAAATCTCTGTGTTTGTGTCAACAGTTGAACGTCATAATAAATCCCTGTGACATTTTTATGCCGTGAATAATTTTCCTACCGTGGAATATATCACGCACGCGGAACCATCTGTGTGAAATTCCGACAAGTAAATATTTCCTTTCACAGCCAGTTACTGCCTTTGGATCGGTGTAGTGGACTATTGGATCTACATATTCGTGAGTCCCCATTTGACTACTCATTCTTTTCCTATTATGATTTTTGTGATTTTGTATTGGTTACTTTGCTTGTTAATTTATCCGAACACGCTGATAAGGTCCTAGTCCGCTACATACCCCCTGCAACCCGGGGTTTTGGTCAGTATAACAGTGAATCATAATCGGAGTCTTTGGGAGTGTGCAGACTACTTGCGCCACCGAACGATTTACCTGAATCCTCAAAGTTCTTGTTGGGACTATGGTATCCCCTGGTTCTTGCCTGCTTGAGACAGTGTGATGCCAATTTGCGCTGGCGTCCCTGAGGCCAACTGTGCATTACAAGTTGATCCTGAATTCGTACACCAAAATTAGAATAGCTCAATGCTGTGTGATGTTGGCGGTAAACTATGGGGTCTTCTTTGAACTCAACAGAACACGGAGTGACTTGTGATAGGTCACAAAAATAAGTTGTCGGCCTTGGAACATTTTATTAAATGTTTTGACCGCACGCACATTCATCAACGCTTCCTGTTCTGTCTGACTATAATGTTTATTGATAACTAATAGGTGGTATCTCATCGGGCATGGTCATTATGTTACTGTGAAAATACAGCATGGCTAAGGGACTTGCTCGCGTCGCGCGACAATGGATAGTCATAAATAATTGCACCTGGTTGGAATACGTGCGAAAATACTGCTCTTACATCGTTGTTCGCATCTATTTTAGTGACAATCATTGTGAGTGAGAAGCAGAGCGGAAATAGGCATGGATTTGACAGAATCGAAAGCGCATCGGCATTCTTCGGACCAGGTATGCCTGAAGGGGTTCGATGGATATCTGGTTCAGTGGATCTCAGATATGATGCATAACAGGTTGAAACGCACTGTAGTGATTGACGATACTAAGGAAGTACCCGAACGATGCTGCATGCGTGGGTGCCAGTAATCATTTGATGTCAATGTTTTGCTGGTATGGTCATCGGCCGGTTTCGCCATGGATGAAACCAAAGCACTTTATCTATTGGTCGGGTACTGGAAGGGAAGCAGAGTCCAGCTGTACCCTCGGCGCACAGTCGAAGCACGCCGGGGATTGTAGATGCACCGCGTTTCAGAAGGACCTCGAATGATAATAAAAAACCTCCTGCCTGCATGAGGCTGCAAATAAGATTAACCGGCGTTCGCGAAGTAGTCGGTTTATTGATTCAATTTAGCCCATGGGACTATTTTTTGGCATGACACCAGGTAGCGCGAGGCTTATGACGACCAGCCGTTAAAACTCATGAAGCAGTGTACCTCGCCAATATTTTCGACATACTCCAAGAAGTATTGCTGGCACAGTATTCAGTTGTACCCCCATGCGGTTTACCAATTCTTTTCTACGCTTATTAACGATGAAGAGTGATGTTAGAGCCCCAATCCATCTGCAAAAGAACTAGGGTGTTGCTGATACCATAAATTTACTTTGTGATCAGGAAGATTGCAGCTGGAGTATTCACGATCCATAAAGCGGCAACAACGAGCGAAATACCACTCACAGCAGTACAGTCAGCTGGCGGAGGCTCTCTGTTTTCTTCCGACCAGGTTTTGCTGTGAAATTTATTAAGGGCGCCGCGGCTGACCCCGTGCCTGAAGTTGCAGGTAAGCGATGCATCTTGAACGTGTCACTATGTAGGTTGGTTGCGCGTTAAATTTGAGTGGTGAGGCTCTGTAACGTCATTCCAGCATCTTGTTTTATTCATGCATCCGCCGGATTCCGATTTCTGCATGTTGAGATGACTGGCGACCGGATACAAAAAGTGAGGCGCTTGGACATTTTTTAATCGTTGAACTGAGTTTACGGATTCACGGATTGATACACAGAATCAAGGATTTTGCCCGGGTCGCTTTTGTTCTTGTCGGTCAGTGGCTGTCGTTCACCTGAAAGGCACAATTGGAAAAGGGGTGAAGCATTGCTCTTTATGCTCTCAGCGCGAGGATTCGCATAAATAAATGTCTCATAGTGCTGTAAACTGGGTTCTAGAAGGAGCGTGAACAACCGTCGGAGGAAGGCCATCCAACGCACCTACTACCCGAAATGAGGAAAAAATTTGTCTAATGAATGCGTGCGCTCTGAGCTAGAAACCTTCTTACCACTTCCCCGCCGTGTGTTTGCTGGGTCAACGGTGAAAAACCTGTTTGACAAGCTTTGATCATACATGTCATAAGTAAGAATCAGCTCCCCGCGGAGGCGAAAATACTCCAGGGGAAAGAGACCAAGAATCGTTAGACGGGTATCGTATTCCACGGATTTGAGGCCGGCAACCATTTTCGAAGCGGCTCGCTGGACGCGTTCAATGATGGCGAAGTCCATCTTGCGACCTGAGTAGACAACTTGGTTGGAGTATTCAAGGACAGGTCTGACGTAGACCCCATAGAGTATTGGAAAATCCATGCGAGTATTACAAGATAAGGTGCGCCGAATCATCCGTAAAATGACGAATGACTTTCGGGCCGATTTCTTATGATGCGCTGAGAAGGAAAAGTTTGAAGAGACTCAGATGCCAAAATCTTTTTTGGCATCTATCCTCTTTTCTGGTCCGTTTTCACCATGCATAACAAAGGCATTCGCTGAATCCCCTCCAAACGACAAATGGACACACTTTTCATCATTCAGAGAAAGGTGCCAGTCCAACGACCACTGCTTGGCAGCGTCTACACCCATTTAGTGGGCACTAGCATTGGAACTCCAGGATTTCATGTCGTCCGCAAAAAGTAGACATGGGCTTGCAAAACCATCTGGGAGGTCGTTGACGTAGATCAGAAACAGCACTGGTCCCGGGACGGAGCCTTGAGGAATTCCACTGGATCCCGGCGCCGGAGAAGAGTGGGTCGAGCCCGTTTTCACTCGGAATGATCTGTTTGGTAGGAATGCCTTGATCCAGCGAAGGATTTTCCCTTGAATCCCGTGAGACTGGAGTTTGTGGAACAGCGAACGTGTGGGACCCTATCAACTACTTTTGAGAAGTCGAAAAATATGGCATCCGATATTAGTCCTTCTTCCTTTGCTTGGGCTAGGCTCTCCATAAACACGGGCATGTCTGTCACACAAGAGTGGTGTGGGAAAAATGCGTGTTGAGGTGGAGATATCAGAATTCCGGAAGTAAGGTGATCTAGGATAGCTCGCTTCAGAATGCGTTCCATCACCTTGCACGGCACGCTAGGGAGGCCTATAGGCCTATAGCTGCCAGGCGATAGTCGGTCACCAGTTTTGTAGACTAGCGTGTAATCGCTTCCTTCCAAGCAGAGGGAAGATGGCCTCCGTCAAGCGACTGACGAAACCCCAGGTGTAGATGTTTTGCCAGTGTGGAGGACGTTTCCTTCAGGATCCTTGGATGGACGTCGTCGGGCCCCAACGCGCAGAATGGGGTGATCTTGTGCAATAGTTGATGAATGTCCTCCGCCGTGGAGACCAAGTCGGTTAGAGGCTGTTCGGAGTTCCGCCTTGACAAGGATGGATTTGGCGGAGACGCTTGGGCTGAGTATAGACACGCACTGTGTTCTCTGTAAACCTCAGATACAGCTGTTGGGTCATTCGTCGGTTCTCTGTTTCTGTCCCTCAAGGAGAACGCGGCTGGCTTATTTCTGCCGCAATGTCTCATGTATTTGAACGGTACGTTTTTGTTTTCCTCAGCAAGGTCCAGAATGGTGGCTTGTTTTCCTATGTTCAATCTGCGGATTTCTGATTTACAGCGATTCCGCATTTTACGAAATGCAAGCTCATCTTCCGCAACCCCTGCAGTCGACTTTTTGAAAAAAGTTGGGACCTTTTTTCCAGGAGTCGCCGGATCCTTTTTGGCAGCCTGCAGTCTATCCAAGTGCGTGCTGGTTTTTTTTCGACGAACATCTCGTCAGCCTGGTGAACTTTCCGGACAATGGTCTCATATATTTCTTCCACTGAAGCTGGTCCCAACGTGACTTGTTCTAGGAAGATGCGCATTCCTGAGACGTCTGCACGGCAGAAGTCTCGAAACCACGTTTGGATGAAATCAAAGGTCAGCACACAGCAGATCAACCCCACCCGCCCGTCCTCGCTTTGAGTGGGTTCGAAAAATAGAGTTACCGTCTATTGAGATCCCCGCGTCAGAGACATCTGACGCCGGGTTTGGGAGTGGAGTGGAATTGGAGGTTGGCTTCGGTGCTTGTTGAGAAGTGTATGGCTGCAGCTGTGTTGTCTGTTACGGAGATAGGCGTTGATAGCTCCACGTACTTTGGGCGCTGCTTGCAGGTGAGTTTCGCCCCTCTAGGTCATCACTGCCTTTGGTGGGCGAGAAGCTTGTGGTGGTCGAATAAAAAGTGCTGTCCGAAGACGCAGCTGGTTTCGTTGGCCTGTTTTCGGGAGCACAAGGAGCACAATCCGCTTGGTCATGAATTAAGGGTCGGCTGAATTGGTACCCAGCGGAAGCCTCTTTCATGCCTCCACCCCTGACCTGCTGTGACCAAGCTTTCGCGCGCTTAGGGGACGATCCTCAGATAGGCGCCTGATCATTGGGGTGGCCTTCTTAATGCCGCCAACCCGCTCCAAGATCTTCCGTACGTCAGATGGGGGAGGAAGAGTGACAAGAAGTTCTGGAGTTAGCTTGCTTCCCTTCTGGCGGAGCCATTCTGCGTGGAGCGATTAGTCAGGCTCGGTCAGGACACTGCTAAGGATTGATTGTCAATCTGTTTTGTGTTCCCTTAGGCGCATGTCCACCAAAGACGCTGTGGCGGTCTTTATATCTGCGTCAAAGAGTTGTATTACTTTCTTCGCGACCAGAGGACACGGTGTGGATATCGCGGGGTACTCGTTCAGCGAAGATAGTTCCTCGCCAACTTTCGTCCAAGTCGCTGCATTCTTAGTGTCTGAGTCCTCCAGTGCCTTAGAAAGATGCTTCGATTTCGCGTCGAGTATCACGATTCAAGCGGAACAGTGGTATCGGTCTTTCGGAATCTGCAGTGGGGAGTGGGTACCGTTTTTGGGACCTCTCCTCTTGACTGCGGCATGCACTGCACACTTAACGTAGAGACAGCTGGCGCAGAAAAACGGGTCAGGAGAGTTAGTTAGTCGGCTTATCTGCAAACCCGTGCATTTGAAGTACCACCAGGTCTTGCAAGTGTGGCATTCCATACCCCGTTTGACGTTCGACGGGCAGCCATTCCGCCCACATCTGTTGTGGCCTATCAATGACTGCAGAGGGCAATCGGTATAAAATGATGTCATGTTTAGGGCTAGATGTAAAATAGGAAGTGTGCGCAAGATATCAAGGGTTATCACTAGAATGTCTTGTTAGAGTAATGAAATTCAGAAATTGCTCGTGTGTGTACCCTGTGAATAGATTGAACACTGCGACGCAGTTTCAAATGGATGCACTCCCGACTGTCAGCGCTGGCGAACCTAATGAAATGATCAGCATCTCTATTGGCTTGCTAAGACATTATTGTTGGATAAGGAAAAGTGACGTCTACTGGGCGAATATCCAAGACTGTGCTCCGGCCGCTTCATTATGAGCTAAGGTATTTGGGCAGCTTTGGGAGAATGAATTTGGTATACACTTCGTCATTCAGTCTACGGAAATTTCCATTAGTCATTCAGGTCTTCGGGCCGGGCAAACCAGAAGCCAAAAGCGCAACCAGAAGGAGGTTTGAATATGAACTCTGTGTATGAAGCTGCGGCTGCATCAGCTGAAGATACTTAAGATCCACATGTAGCTGCTGCTAGTGTGCGGACATGCAGTGTCTGAGACAGTGATTCGATGATATTCATTCGTGCTTATTCAAGCTTATTTGGTTGTTGCTTTAGTTATTCTGAGAGCTGTTTAAATTCAATAGATATCAGGGGTCCCAGCTCACTAACAGCAATAAATGCATTTCATCAGCTAATACTTTATCTGAACATTCTCTTCAGAAGAACCACCAAAGGTGCATACAGTGTATTAACTTCAGAAACCGCAGCTCATCGTATATAAGCTGTATCCGGCAGTAGCATTCTGGAAGTTTTGAAGCCTTTTGGATGCGTCAATATCAACCAGCATGTGGTAGATACTAAACGGTGATTGCTGTCGCATCCACGCTCTCGGCCAATCAGAGTCCGAATTCATTCTAACACGAAATTTTGGCCAATCGTGTGTGGGGTGAAATTCTTGGCCGTAGCAGCGCCCAACTACGACCAGCAAAGTGGAATTGGTGCGCGATTCTATCTAGCACGTCTGGGTATGGACACTGGAGAATGCGTGCGATAGTCTAGCATGGTCCCACATTCAGTACTTCCGCTTAATTTTCACTGTAGGGCCTTAGGTGGAACAACCTTCCTCCGACGGTTGTCCACGCTCCATCTAGAACCCGGTTCAAAGCACTATTAAGCACCTATTTATGCGAGTGCTGACGCTGGCAAACACACTGTCCCACTCTGAGAACTTGTGTATTTCCGATAAACAGCAGCCGCCGAACGGCCAGAACAATACTGACCCGGGAAACCAGGGCGAAAACCTCGATCCTGTATATCAATCCGTCAAGCATCAGGCCCGACAATGGTGTATTTCCTTCTGGTGATGATAATTCATATGGAGCCTTCAGGCTTTACAGCCAACTATGCTCGATGCTGTTGCGCTACATATACGGTCTGTGTGTGGTGAACTGCAATTCACTGCCGGACGTGTTACTCAGTGAAGAGGAAGTGGTATCCTTTCTCGCACAATGGCGTAGTCGAAAACAGCTGGTGTGCAAAATCTTGCATAGAAGCCGTATGCCGGTAGCGGAATTCCAGGTGGTCCGAGTGAGTCCTCAACTGGCTTACAGTTGGTGACCATTAAGCTACATGCTGTGAGCTCTTGTGTTAGAAGTAGTGACCAATCCCAGTAGGACCTTTCTCATCCTTAAAGCTACCCGTCCTTCGGAGCGTATGCTAACACTGATAAGCATTATTCATCCTGGTAAGGTGCATTAAAATAAATCGAGCTAATCAACCGAGCAGAATGTTTGGTGGAATACACTGCAATAAACCGCACTCAGCCCAGAGGCTAAGCACAAATCCCACGCCTCAGCTATCAGCGATTATCAACTCAAGATCATCAGATACCTGAGTAGTAAAGGGTAGAAAATGCAGGTTCGTCCTCAACAAGTTTAGGTCGTGTACGGTAGTGAAACATCGGTGTTGAACACTGATGTCATGCTATCGATGATGTTGATGGTGATGTATTCGCAGTTGAGACAACATACCTCGATCGGGAGGACAAGGTCTGAGCAAGAGCTATCTGTTGCCCAATTTGACACTGAGCACAAACTTTGGAGGTCGCGATGTGTAAAAGACCCCTCGAATTTAATGTGTCAATTTTCATTTACGTCACCTGTAGTTGTTCAACGTCCAGGTTAACCAGAAGGACTTGGGCTTTTAATAGCTCTGTGGTTAAGGTGCGCGCTTACGGACTGTAAACTCTCTCGTTCGAACACATCTGCGTCTAAAATGTTCCTGCCCAGTCTTAGGCATCCTAGCAGTATCTGAACTCTCGGGCTCACTTCGGATGGTATGACAGCCAGGCACCAGAAGAGTGTCACAGCTGAACTATGGACATATGGAGAGGAGTCATGTAATGAACAACTGTAAGCATGAATGGAGGAATCAACGAAGAGTGGATTAGTTAAAGTGTCTGATCTCGATCATTTAACTCAAAAGTCACCCAAAAAGCAGTAGGTGGATGTAGGATTTTATCAGAGGACCTTTCCCTTATCTTCCGACTCACAAGTCCGAACCATGAAGCAGCATTTGTTAGGGTTTTCTTGGACCCTTCTGAGAGCCGGTGATTTATCGTTCGCTACTAGCTTGGCTGTCGGTCCATGTGGTTTTCTGGTCAGCTTTTTCTAATCCGTCGTTCCATACATACGGACATGCTGGTCATCTGGATGAAACCTCTTACTGCCTTCACGCTGCTATTGTACAGAATGGTCCATTTTTTTACCCCCTGACCGCCCTACGGCGTGCTCCATGTTATCATACTTGTCTGAAACCTGGCCACTAACCATTGGAGGTGTTAAAAGCCTCAGTTTTTAACAATGTGTGCCTTCGAAGCATTGCCCGAGTTTTGTGGGAACACCGGATCTGTGGGGCATAAGCCGTGTGTTTCCAGCTGCTACAGTTCTGATCACCGGAAAGTGGGGGGATGTGGGAGATGTGGCCAAGTATTGGAGGTGTGTTCAGTAAGTTCTGGAATTTGGTATCTACGCATTGAATGCGATAGCTTTGATACATGAGGCCCGCTGACTGCGCGATTGGGCCATTTCCACCAGTGTCATGAACTATCGATGAGTTGAGTCCCGGGGTTCCCATCCGCGGAGATGCGGTTTTTGGCCTGACTAAGTTTACTGGTTAGTGTTTTCACACTTCATTGCCAAGTCATGCACTGTCAACCTCTCAATCGCTTCCGCCCAGTACTGCCATGCCACCCGAAGGTTGCACAAGGGCATGTTTCCCAAGCCTAGACAGTGGAAGTCGGTAGGCAGAGGCCGGGTTCGAACCGCATACCTTCCGATCAGTAAATTCGTGCTCTGACCACCTGGGCCACCTCGTCCCCTTCCACTCAGTACAGGTTTGGGCGAAAAGAGCTCTGCCAGGCAAGCGGTCTTCTGACTGGCGGAGCTCATGTCCTAACCAGCGTAACCTATGAAGCGTGAGTAATTCAGCTTTCGCGGCAGAATTCTTCCTAAGACCATCTGCACTGAACAAGCACGCGGTTCTTACAGCTGATAACAACGATGATGACGATCGATGGTAAAAAACTGACGTCTTTTGTTTATCCTCTGCACATAGAGGCCACGTCTCTAATCCATAAAGCAGTATGGACCGCACTGTGGCAGTATAAACCATGTCATTGACAGACACACTCACGTCACGTCGGCGCCATACCTGTCGCAGGTCGGCAAAATCTGTCCTGGCTTTCCCGATTCGAGGAGTAATCTCGTCTCCAGTCAGTCAACTGGAACTTATACAGCTGCCCAGGTAGATGAATTTATCCATGACGTCGTCTGCAAGCATGATGCTTGGGTTTGATCTAGACAGAAGAGAGCAATATCGTCCGCGCACAATGTCTGTGAACGAACGTCCTGGTAGCATTTTGACTCCCGAGGTTTCGGGGACAGGCGGATACATTTCAAGGAGCACGTCAATGATGAATTTGAAGAGGAAAGGTGAAAGATGGCCTTGTCCTATACCACTGGACATGGGGAACTCAGGCGAGAGTTTCCCGCATACTCATACTCGCCCACAGAAGTTTGCATACTGTGCCCTCATAAGGGATATAACTTTTGTAGGGACACCGATCTTTCTCCCTCGATAATCGATCAACCTGTGCAAAATAATGCCAGAAGCACTTTAGACGCAATGTATACCAGGCTGATACCAGGATGGTTGTCACATAACGTTCTTACGCCCTTTTAGGATAATTTGAAATCCACCAGCGTTGTCTGTCATTCTTCAAGCTCCTGATTATTGGGTGTTTGAGGGATCTGCGTGCACTACATAGTCGCTAGTCGCTGGTATGGCCTATCCAGCAGCAATAAGACTTGCTGATCTAGAATATATCCAGTGTTCATTGAGTCGATTCACAGGCTGGACAAGCGGTTCTGAAAGCTGATAGCATTGCTTCTTTAACTTGCCTCTAATCAATCACCAAGTCGTCGTCGTCCATGTGACTTTGCGTTACCAGTAGCTTTCTAGCCAGATTGGCTGGATACTCTTCAGTTACTGAAAGGCGCGAAGTTGATGAACGCAACTGTTCTCTTTCGGCACGTGTAGTGCTAGCTGAAAGCGAGATGCTAGGCGGGCCCGTACGATGGCGTGATCAGAGTCAGGTTGCGTGCCCCAGAAGGAACGGCACTTCTTAACTGAGGCCCGTCGTCGGTAACGGATAGCTATATGGTCCAATTGAGTCTACGACTGTCTTGTGATAGGTAGCCTCCAAGCAACTCGACGTGAGTGTTTGTGTTGGAAGTTCGTGCTGGCCAGGAATAGAGAATGATCTGCGCACAATTGAAGCCGCTTCTCACTGTACGCTCAACATTGACTCCAAATCTACCACCCAACGACGCTTCTTTCGGACTTATTCGTCCAACTTGATCATTCATACCATCCACTAGGATTACTGTATCCATCCTCCTTGCTCACCGAAGCAATCGTGACAGATCTTGATAAAACTCGTGTTTCTCTTTCAGAACTGCAGTCTGTTGGAGAGTATGTCGCTACGGCAAATAAACACCGTGTACCGCATCGAATCACATCGATATTAATTAAGCCAGACAACCGCACAGCACGGTATCCGGTCCTGTAAGACACTTTCGGCCTTGGAGCTAGGTGCAACTCCCACACTGTAAATATCACGAGCCGTTGATTCAGGGTCAGCGGATACCCGAAGAGTGAAACGTGGAACATCTGAGCTCGTCCCAAGCTGCTTGAGATGCACGACCGAAGTGAGGTCTTGTCTGCGTCTTTCGGAGACAACGCAAATCGACAGAAAGCAAGGTTTCAACAAGAGATGCTTGCTGCTCAATTCGACATAGACCATGGACAGTAAAAGATGCAATGTGAGTCAGATCGTTTGAGGTTAGTAAGTGAATATTTTAGTTTATTTTTCTGAGCAAAGGTTTAGGCACCGAGCAGTGGCCAGGGGACCGGCTGATGGGTTGGTGGCACTATATCGTTCAACGGGTGGGGATGGGGTGTAGAGGAAGGCCGGTGAGCGAAGAGCTGCAAGGGCAAATGATACTTTCCGGTTGCCCAAGCCGAAGAAGAGGTTTGGTTTGGGCACCCTACCTTGCGCCTTTGACTCAAAAGTTTAACCCACAAGGCAGTGGGAGGATGTAGTGTTTTGTTCAGGATCCTACCCCTATCCTATGACTCAAAAGTCTGACCGTTGGGCGATCGCAGTGTGCGGTTTTTAGAGCTGACCCTTTCTAACCCGTCATTCCTCTAAGGAAGGCAGCAATGCTGCTTCCACAAACGCCGGTCCCTCGGGGAAAAAGCCCTACTGCCTTCACACAAAGGACAGTATGACTCTACCTCCAGACCACCTCGTAATATGAATACTCGCAGCATGGGGACTCGCTGTTGTTCATCGGGCTTCTCCCCGTTGGCCTTCCTGGTATGGTTGAACATTTAGGAACTGAGTTTCAGTCAGTACATCCCGTGGGATCACTGCATCACACAAGCCCGACCACCACGATAAGGTGGCAGCTTTAGGTCGAGAGCTGATCACACCCCATAGGTTGCGCAGTCTTGGTCAGTTGACCAACTTCCTCGGAGGGGTTTTTTCGCATAACCACGTGAGGAGTGGAAACGAGCCAGGTTGTCAAGCAATGATTCGGCAGCGAAGTATGGAAGCCATTACCAGCAAAATCAGCTGCGCTGGTCATTGCTGTCTCCCTGAGTGGGGACCACGGGACGGGCCACATTAATGCTTAGAGGTGTTATCAGACATTGCCCAATCGTACCCTCAGTGGCACCCATGCATCTATTAGCGCACAGGTGGTGATAGCCATAATACAAATCAGAAGGTGTATGCACTAATAAATGTTTTTAACTGTGATTGACAGTTGCTTACAGGAGCGATTTGTAGCATGTATAAAAATAAAGAGCAATATAAAATGTGGAGCAAGTCAACAGGGAACTTATCGTATGCGAGAGTCCCTTGGTGAAAATCCGGACGGTGGGAACGTGTTTTCTCCGCAGTTTGGCTGCTACACGTATCCCATGATTGTCCGTGGACTTGTGGGGAGGTTGACTTCCTGCTCCCTGAGCGCTCGCGAGACTGTACTGACTGCGTTCGGTTTCCCTATATGTAGGTCCGTTTGCGCGTATGTGGGCGCATCAGCACGTGAGTGGTTGGTACGCTCACTAGGCGGTGCAGACAATGGACGTCTGATGAGTCATCTTAATGTGACGTGGTTGTGGGCATGAAAAACAGACGAGTCTCGTGATCCAGCGAGCGACTGTGGGCTAAACAGTGAAGTGTGTGGGTGACTGGGTCGCCACACATCCAAGCCGTTGCCTTCGATGCATAGCTTCTTCAATCTCTCCAAATAAAAGTCCACTGACGCCCTTCTATCGAGGCGGTTTTATCAACTACCGCCTCCAATGCGCAGCTATCCACCCCATCCCTCTCAATCGTCGGCGAACGAAACTGTGGTAGCTAGAACTACTCCACTGCAAGTACGTGGTTTTCAAGCAGATAATGACAGTGTAATGACAGTGCGAGAACTTGACTTTCTTCATCAGGTTGATCCTTTTTGACCTTTCTGGCACGGATGCTTCTTGTTGGCTGAGTTCCAGCCAGTCTAGCTCGCAAGAACATTGAGCCATTGGAGCCCAATCACCACGACGAAGTAACAGCTTCAGGTCGGAATGTTTGTGAATCTCGCCATGTCAACTCATCTCAAACCCGTGCGTCTAGTAAGGTTAGTTCTCTGACACTTGATTGCGAATACTTCTCTGTAAGCCGTAATCCTTTAGTTAGGGTCCCTTAGCTCCATTTTTTTTCTATTCGGAACACTCTCACACCCTCCTGGGCTGCAACCCACCACCACTATCACAGGCGAAGTTTATTGTTACTAGCATCTGTTTCTGTAACCCAGCCTCTAGCAATACTCCCTGGACAGAATACATTGTTCACATGGTTCCCTGTCGTTGCCGTACATCTGTAGCACCTCCCTAATGCACCCCGTTTACCACAAAGAAAGTGAGGATGTCACGCCGGACTATAAGATAGGGAGCGAGATGACTCAGGTTTTTAGGGTTCTGCTAGTGTCGCACGAGCACCACTCCCCTCCACAGTGTAGCTGAGCGAATCATGGAGGTACACAAATCTTCACGGGAAATCCAATCTCTTCGTGACAGACTGTTGGGGTCACATATAGCTTACAGTTCTGCATTCAATGCCCATAGCTTCTTCTGAAACAATCTTCCTGGTTTATCTGCAGTGGTTTCGGACTCAACAGCTGCGTTCCCTCTCCTCCTCGCATAATCAACAAGCTTATTCATTCGTCGTCCTGTCGAACTACATAGTTCAGTTAGTCTTGATTAGTCGATATGAGGGCGAGATGGCTCAAGTGGTTGGACCGGAGGGTCCGTGGTCCGAACCCGACCTCTGCCCCTCGACTTCCCTTGTCTAGGCTTGGGCAACCTGGCAGTGCCCTAGCTCTCATGCTTCCTTCGGGTAGCATGGCAGCTAGGCACTGGAGGGGTGTTACAGCCGAACGACTATAAAGACTGTAAGGGCCATGGATCTGCCATGAGATTCATACCGTGCTAAAACATCTGGCAGCATATTATGCTGTCCTCACATTTGCTGTGCTCACATTTTCACAAACGTTTGCTTTCTTTTTTTCGTTTCACAGCGCCATGTCTTCAACCTTAAATTGTCTTAAAGAAGTGACCACCGTGGTTGCAGACACTGGTGATTTTGAAGGTAACCTGATCATATCAGTCATGTATAACTTTTTCGAGTAGCCATTAAAAAATATTCACCAGTTGACTCAACAACTAACCCGTCACTAATACTTTTGGCGTCAAAGCTTCCTACATATGCACATCTAATTGACGAGGCTGTCAAATTTGGTTTGCATCAAAAGTGAGTTGTGTCGTATATTTCGTTTCAACTCTTCAGGACACTTGAAGAGCAGATCCAGGCAGCGTTTGATCGTGTATTTGTACTGTTTGGTTGTGAAATTCTCAAGGTTGTTCCCGGTCGTGTCTCAACAGAGGTGGATGCTCGGTACTGAGTGCTGTAAAGTGCATAACCCTGTAAATCTTTTTTAAAAGGTACTCGTTTGATGTACAAAAGCAAGTTGACACTGCCCGTCACTTGATCAGCATGTACGAGACTATGGGAGTCTCGAAGGATCGCGTCCTAATTAAGCTGAGTTCTACATGGGAGGGTATCCAAGCGGGAAAGATTTTAGAGTCCAAATATGGCATTCATTGCAATCTGACGTTGATGTTCTCACTGTGTCAGGTGAGTCGTTGCTCTCACTCGGTTTCCTTATCTTTCATGAGGAGTTTTTATCCTGGACTGCCGGTTTTCAGTGGGCACGGTGTTCAGACCCCACCCCATCGTTCAGGTAGCACTCTTTCGGTGCCCAGCTGCCATTCCACACGAAGGAGGCACGAGGGCTGGGAACAACCTCTCTGTAAGAAACCTCTTATGAGTAAAGGATGCGGAGCTGTGGATGTGAGCGGTGGCGTGCAGTGTATCACTTCCGTAGATTCCTGACCGACGTGCATACAGATGATATCTACATAAGAGTGATTATCAAGTGGAACAGGACGGGAGTTAAGAGATGACAGCAGTGGAAGATAGGAGGCGCCGTCACGAACAATAAGTCGAAAAAGAAACCCATGGATCAAGTCAATATAACAGTGATAGGTCAGCGCAGATATTGGAGTCACATGCTTCTAACGAACCGCTAAGAATGCTTCATCGCACCTGTACTATGTGTTGGCACACTGTCTGTACCGTTGTGGCATGGCCAGAGTAAGCGCGGAATGTGGATAGTGTGCTTCTGGACGCAAAGTGGTTGAGATTGACTGAAGTTATGTACCCGAGATTCACTTCGTCAGCAGTATTCTGATAAATTGAGTGTTGATGGACAAGGCCTTAGGCGCAATCGCCACCCGGAACTTCCCCGCGTTACCTCTGCATCATATTAGCGTATGTGACTCACTTTTGCGAGTACGCTACCGATCTGTTTGTCCGAAATCTGAGAAAGTCAGTGTCTGATTTTAAGAGCGGTCTGGTTGTGGACTAACCTTTTCAGCCAAGACGCATGTAGCTTAGCTGCCACTAGATAGCCATTGTACGCCTCCGCCGTGCTCACTACTATATCGCTACCGTTCTTTATAGCATGCTGCACAG
>NW_008752129.1:163163-173614 GCF_000715545.1 Opisthorchis viverrini
ACTAACCAACCTTTTCAGCCAAGACGCATGTAGCTTAGCTGCCACTAGATAGCCATTGTACGCCTCCGCCGTGCTCACTACTATATCGCTACCGTTCTTTATAGCATGCTGCACAGAACCTGCTTTGAGATTTCGTTCCAAAGTTGTTCAAAAAAGCCCCATTGTTTTTGTTGTATGGGTCTTACTGAACGATTGCTCAAACTCCATAAAGACCTCACTAACAGTTTCGTCCTCTTCATTTGGTAGGCTCAGACCCTGGAAACTTCACTCGTCGGTTGATTTTTCTACCACAAACACATGTCGAGTGGGAGTTCCTATTTAAGACCGTGGTGATATTCTTGCACATAATATGCGGTACACGGGTCACCTCGAAATTCTTTCAACGATATTTTATTCTGGACGTTTGTGATTAAAAAACGAATTCTCTTGAAGTATCAACCGTATTTTTCCAGGTACTCATAGGATCTCATGCGGGTTAGATTCATGTCCAATTTGAATCAGGAGCGGGTTTGTCTTTCAGACCTTCGCATATACTTTTCCTGTCGTTTTTTCCTGGGCATCCGTAGTCAAAAGTGATGATGAAGTCCAATGAGGAAGGTAAACTGAGCAGTGAAATTGTTTCTTTTTCCGTCTTAGCTTTGACCGAAATGTGTTAACTTTTCTATCAGTCTGTTTTTTGGTACTGCAGTGACGGACCGGTGTATTTTCAGTGACTTGTCCTCCTTGTTGTCACTCCTTGTTCCCGTATTTTGCACTATAACCTTTCCCCACAGGCGATCGCTTGTGCTGAAGCTGGAGTGACGCTCATTTCCCCATTCGTTGGTCGGGTACTTGATTGGCATGTGGCAAAGCATGGGAAAGTGTCTTACGGAAGGATGGATGACCCTGGTGTTCAGCTAGTCACATCGATTTACAAGTATTACAAATCCCACGGGTACAAAACCGAGGTAAGTTGGGATTGGAGCTGCCTAATCTTCCTTATTCTTTATGTGGTGTTGCATGAAACTTGTGTAAGACGGTGAAAAGATGTCTGCATGCGAACAACGCAAAACCATTTTTCCTTTCTGGACACGACCTGTGTTCGTGCATAGGTGAATTACATCGAAGGTAGTCGGCTTTAGGAGGGGGACACACAATTGTCCGGACCCATTTCGCACATCTTACCAGGTGTACAGTAAATGTAGAGTAAAATAAGCTCACAAAACAATTAATGTATTGTTGGATAGTTTTTTATGTCATGTCTCCAATTTACTGGGGCAGCGCCAATGATAAGAAAAACTACCTATGTGCGCCAACTCGCAATTCGTGTGTGGCGATACGGATAACTTCATTAACTGTCGAATAACTGTTTGGAGCATAATTTTGAATGTCCCTTCTGTCTGGATGCACCTACGACGGGCGATTCATAGTCCGGTCACGCTACTGACCCTCCACTGGCTGGTTTCTCGTGCTTCTGTGTACTGATCTGCCAGTCGGTCTACATACCAGCATCTCTATGGCAAAGTCGTCGTTCCTTTTAGCCTTTGTTTTAATTTTGGTGGTTAGGTGTAGACTATTTACCTTGCATAGGTTTTAACCTGTGTGGGTAGTGTACTTGAAAGCGATACTAAACACTGTCTATCTAGGCTCTATGGAAGTTACCTTCTCTGTCATCATTCATGCTCTCTTTGGAATTCGTCGGTTTTTATACGGTTTGACTGTTCCGATCATATTTCTCCCGATATCACTATGTAGTTGACTAACGTATTGACATTGTTGGTACAGTAGGGAGACAGGTTTCTGGCAGTTGATGTTGCCCTTATACCTCTTCAGCGGCATAGAAAAAACGATCATAAGTAGAGGGGGCGAGATGGCCCAAGTGGTTAGAGCGCGAATTTACTGACAGGAAGTTCCGTGGTTCAAACCCGACCTCCACCTATCAACTTCCCCGGTCTAGGCTTGGGCAACCTGACAGTATCTCAGCCCTCGTGTGACCTTCGGGTGGCATAGCAGCTAAGCACCAAAAGGGTGCAACAGCTGAACGTCGTAATTAAGGATAAATAACAATAAAACAATGGAACGGAGTCAACTGTATCATGAGCCAATCAGATTGAGTTTTAATGTCCAAGGCAAAGCGATGGCTGTGTGAAGGTCTTTTGTGAGCACAAACCGGATCGGTATTGATTGATCAACGTGGCCTCATTGAGTCCACTTCTGAACGCTACACTATTGTCAGCTCTGTCCAGTGGATGTTTGGTGGTGGATCAGTCAGTGCATACCATTACTCTAATAACGATTGATATATTCTGGACACTTGTGAATAATCTCCTATCTGTTCTCCCAACACAACTGTTCTGCCACAACTGCATGTGAGTTGGTACACAACGTGTGAGACAGAGTAGTAGGGTATAATACACAGTGCGCCTCTCGGATTGGTTGGTCTTGTTGATGAGACCAGGTTTAGTTGAGCGCCTGGATACGTATGACCAAGATCAGCACGTGATTTTTTGCCTTGGTAGCAAGGACCGGCCCCCTGGCCCACCATGTGATTGTCCTTGTTCCATTGTTTTATCGCTACTACTGCCTGTTTACGATATGAAATTGATCATTTTCACTATTGTAGTTAGAGAGATGAAAGCGACCTTTTATTTATATTGCGTCATTTAAACGAATAACCTTTTAAATAAAATAAATCAAATGAATTAGAATAAAGTAAAAATAAAATTAAAAATTAAAAAAGCAGAATAAAAGTAAAATAAATAAAATTTTTAAATAAATATTTTAAATTTGCATAATTTTCACTGTGCAGTTTCTCGCTTATCGAAAGATTTTGAGAACTATTCACTTGATACTTCACCCAGTTACAAATGTGTCAATACTGAATTCCTTTAGTCTTTTTGGTGACTATGTGTGAAGGAGGAGCATGGGGTTACTAAATAACGACTGTTGGGGTATTTTGTTGTGACAAGGACTATTCAAAAGTACCTGTTATCGTTTCTCTGGTACATGGTTTTCGATTTTTCAGTTATAGAAAACGGTTTCCAACTTATTTGGGGTGCCTGAATATCATGTGCTAGAAAGTATGGGAGTTTGAGCTGAACGAGTGCTTTGCTCACGAATGCACTGATCAGCTTTTCAAGTAGAAAAACGGAACTGTTTACCCCCTTTTGTCGACCATACTTATGCAGTAGTCGTTGTGCTCTGAGATGAGTGACAGGAAAGCATCGGAATAATTTTATTGAACACTGGTGGTTCCATTAATCTTTTGGCCGATTGGACCGAATTCAGTCAGACTGAAGGCCGATCAGGTAAAGCATATTTAACCGAGCATCGTTTAACCAGAATTCTCCATGGTTGAAGAGAAAAAGGAATCGTTTCGAATGCTTAAATTACTAGTCTGCTAGAAAGCGGTTGGAGGCTATTTGTATGCTTGTGGCGTAGGTTTCGCCGACCAAGTCAAAGTGGATTGTGAAGCTGACTATTCAACATATGTTTCATCAGCAGTGAACCCCTCTCAAATTAAAATTGGACGTTGTTTGATATCTTGTGATATCAGATTCAGGATGTTGAAAGTAATCCACCACCTCTTATTAAAGTTCGTGGCTTCAGGTTCCTCCGCCTCACCGTATTTTTTGCATTCCACGAACTTTCGGAAAAAAACTTTCCACTGTCCAAACCTTAGAACATGTTTCTAGATGCATTGCCATACCAGGGGAAGTGTGTGCTCACCGCGTAGTCCGGAATTACAACAACTCATTCCTCTGAAGGTCGTATCATATGCACATCACTCTTTTCATTCTCTCAAGTCTTCACATTTGGTCAAATTTCAAGTGCACCTTCGCTCGGACTACCTATCCCCCCACCGTGACTCCGTCAAGGTACCCTTTCAATAGTCTTAGCGAGCAGTTTTTGGCCTAGTAAGCTATGTATAGCGTCAAACAAATGCGTTTTATTTCCACTTCGACCCCATTTGTTTGCTTCTCCAACGCTAGTGTGATTGTATACGCTGAAAATCCACCTCTGAATGCATAAAGATCGACTTGCTGAATAAGTGCTGAGCACCATTTTAGCCTTCCATTTGAAACGATCCAATGTACTCACTGGTCCTGGTGTTGGAATGTCGAGGCAGTACCCTTCCTCTGAGTGAAAAAAGTCCTCCTCGAATGATGTACTGCACCGGGAGATCCACAACAGTCGGCTGACGTCAGATTCTTGTGGAGTTTGGTATTTATAAACAGGTCACTCAATTTCTTTGAGAGTTTAAAATCCAGCTATCCTACAGCGGGGATTGTGCAACCCAGTAATATCCCTTCTGTGCTTGTGAAGAATCTGCGTAATTCGAGGGTGTTATGCAACATGTAGATTTCCAGTGCAATGTAAGTGCTCACGTCTATGATAGTTAGATGTTCGCCTGCCTGTCGATTTGCCGACCATTTTTTATCCAGATAGATTCCTTTGATTGATATACCCGATCATCGGTTGATTGATTTTTACTCACAAGGCAGCATTGATTTTGACCACAACGTTGATTGTCAGTTTTGAGCGTGATGCAACGGTATCCGGTCGCAAACTGGTGGTTCCGTTCCCCGTCAGACAAGCCGGATTATAACAGTGAGCGTTCAAGCGATAAACTCAGTCACGTGAGTATATCATCCATGCTGTCAGTAGTAGCTAGCTGTGCGTGATTCTGTTCCGGTCTGATCATTTTTCTCAAACTCGGCAGTTTGCCCAAGCGTAGGTATTGGAGCTGTCGTTTCGTCTCTAGTGGTGATCTGTGTTCGAGGCACCTGTTTTGTTTATTTTTACCGTGACCTTATTTGAACACATGTCCTTTACAAGAAATATTTGCATTCATTCAGTAATCGCAGTACACGAGAATTGATAACCCGCAAATTTTTCACTATATATATATATATAAACTCCCTTCTTCGCGAATCACAGATTATGGGTGCATCTTTCCGGAACGTGGAACAGATCCTCGGACTAGTTGGCTGTGATCTCTTGACAATCGCTCCGAACCTGTTGGAGGAATTATCCAAAATGACGGAGAATCCCAAGAGATGTCTCAGCGTAGATGAAGGTTAGTCGAATGGATGTCGGTTCTATGGATTATCCCACTCCCTTGCGCACACGTGGGGCGAGTATTGATTCACTGTATGGAAAAAATGATCATTTAGTGTATGAGTTGTTTGTTTACTAGTTTTCCTCCAGAGGTAGTTCACTGTTCACTTAAGCAATATACCCTTTGGGCTGTAGGCTTGCCATTACCTCCTGTAGAAGATCTCTGCAATGTCCTCATCCCGAATACATTGCCTGACGAAACGAACGTGATCGAATGTGGGCAATGGCGTCACTGGTTCTACGGAGGCCTCTAATCACCGGTCGAGCATACAGCTGCCCATCTAGGCAGATGTGTTTAATACATTTGTTTGGACCACTGACACTTAGTTTCCACGTGGTAACTTGCCCATCTATGTCCGATCCTTTTCGGACAATACTTCCACCCGGGCAATTGGTCTTCGGATATACGTAACAACGCGTAACCGAGCCGGCCTATCTGATGTAGTTGTCGAACGTCTACTGTACCCTGAATCGGCTTCCAGTCATCCATCCCGCTTTACTTTCTATCATGCTTCCTACTGGCATGTGCAACCAAAATTTACTGCAACAATCACATGATGAAACCGGTGATTTTCTAGTCCACGCATCGGCAGTGTGGAGCGGGGTATCGATATTAATCGACTTTGCCATGATGAGATTATTTTGTCCGCTATTTGCGGTCGTCGACCTTGTTCCGGTTTTCTGTACTGGGGAGTGTCCACAATATTATTACGGCATGGATCTTAGCAGACTGTAGCATAGTGGTACATTAGTGCGCGTGGAGGAATCACAACTATCATTCCAGCCTCCCCACTTACCTGGATATTTGATATATTTGGTAGTTCACTAGGGTAGATCGCATGTTCACTGCAATGGGGGCAGCTGCTAAACCGTACCAGTTTGTTGTATGAATGGATTAGTCGGAATCGTGACATCAATGCCTCCTTGGGGCAAACCGTACGAGGACGGAGCTATGATAATGTTCTGGGCTTTGGTCCGAAACAGCCCTGCCTTGGGTGGATCGATCTCCACTACGCGTTCTTACCAAACGCAGTTTCCTCGTCTGATCGCCACCTCCAATCCGGCAGTACATAGCGGTCACCCTCGTCATCATCGCTTACAACACGTTCAGTAGCCTTCACATCCCCGGTTAGTATGTTGTATAAACAAAAGTGTGCCGATCATCCACGCAGTTCACGCGTTTGGAATTCGTAGGATGATTTTTCATGACGTCACACAGTTTCGCAATCCACTAAATTGAACTTCAGTTGCAGTGGTTTCTTTGCAGGTGATCACTCACTGTGAATCGTCTTCGATCTTCATTGTAGATATTCATGAGATCTCTCCAAATTTACATCGTTAGAATAGTGCTATTCTTTCTTGCTACACGTATTCTGGTGAGTCCACACCGAACGAGAGAAACACTGGATTTCGCTGTGATTGGAATTCACCAACAGTACCCTGCTTTGAATCCGCAACATCGAACACGTGGGGCGATTGTCTTACCACTAACTTTATCATTAGTGCACGCCAGAGGCAGCTGAATTAGAAAATCTCAACAGTCGAACGTTTTCAGACTTAATCGCATGTCAAAATAAGAGGAAGACTATGCAAACGAGGCTGATACGGATCCAAAACCCTCGATATTTGCTATTTTATTTGTTTTTTTTTATTTGTCGAAATTTGTGTTGGAACAGACTGTTAGCTTTTGTGTGGAGCGACGTGAGCGCCGTATTTCACATTAAATACACGATAAGAAAGTTAAGTGGAAATTCCAGAATTTGTCCAGTTATTCGTTCGAAATTCCTCCGAAATATTGAAATCGATACAAATCCTGTTTGGGATTGTTTTAGCGTGCTTGATTCTCCACATTAATTTTGAAAGTTCTCCTATCCGAATCACACAGCCCAGCATAAAAACATACGTCCACTCCATACCTGATGTGTTGATGCCGAGTGATTTTCAGCACGCACGTAGCCAGAGGTTAACTCTAACTATTCGTTTTCTCTGCTGTATATGTCCGGAGACGAGACGGAATGTTTTGGTGGTGGATATACAAAAAAAATGATGTAAAAAGACAGTGTGTTGATGCCGAGTGATTTTCAGCACGCACGTAGCCAGAGGTTAACTCTAACTATTCGTTTTCTCTGCTGTATATGTCCGGAGACGAGACGGAATGTTTTGGTGGTGGATATACAAAAAAAATGATGTACAAAAGACAGTCTTGTGAATCAGGATTGTGTAGAGGTCCGTAAGTCCCGAAAATGCCCGTCTGCATTCAGAAGGCATGGTGCTCCTGAGACAGTCAGCCGGCGAACAACCATTTTGATTCTGTACTACTTCCTTATGAGTCCGCTTCACCAGCAGTCAGTCACTCAGCATAAACGTCTAGGACGAGGTGTCCTGGACGCTAGTATAATATCTGTCTAGAAAAGCTATTGAGTGCATGTCAGACAAGCGAAGCATGTAACGAGCACAACGGCAACTTACGTGATCGATAGAAATCACCGGATCGACCCTACAGAGTCGTTAAGCCTGATGTATCGAGTGTTACGAAATCTGAGGCCGTTAGGCAAAGCTCACGCGCAACAGCAGAAACGGTCGCCATTCGGCTACATTAACCACTTTTGTTTCATCGAAAGACCTCACGCGAAAGTCTCAACTCTGCTTGATCGACCAATCACGATTCCCAATTGACCCCGATTGAGTGACTTAAATACACTCACATACTCCTGAACTGCTTCCATTCAGATACTTCAACTATCTGTTCTATTCATAACGCTATTCGCCAGTGCGGATTTTGCTCGCAGTAACCCGTGTTATGCAATAACGTGAGACTACTCAGTCATCTTAATAAGTTTCTAGTGTGTGGCTCATAATTTAAGTAGTTCTCCGTCCGTGTGCACGTTAGTTTGACCGTCATGTTCAATACCAGGCTGCAGTTGATATTTGTGGGTAGCATTCCGTCGATTTTGCTCCATTATTTTTTTCTGCAGTACTTGCTTCCACTGGAACTGGATGCACATTGCCTCGTCCAGCGCCGATCAGCGAGGCCGAATTCCGTTGGCAACTAAATCAGGACGAAATGGCCTCGGACAAACTGTCGGACGGAGTGAGGCGTTTTGCAAAAGACGCTGAAACCTTACGCGAACTGCTCAAAGCGAAAATTCTTGGAAACTAGATTAGAGTCGCATTGCTCGTCTTCGCCTTAAGCAATTCCTGGTCGCTTTTTTATACCTCTCTGTTTTTTTTTTGTATCTGCTTAGTGAATTGGCAAAGGATTCAACTTCCTCCTTTTCTGCTATAATCTCAGTCGTCTTCATTGCGTAACATTCCACCATCTGGATTTTTTGAGATTCCCTCTATCTAGACAGTTTTTTTGCCAAGTTTCGTCTGACCAAGAATAAATCTTGTGTTTGAGTTCTCGTCTTTATCTGCATATCGATTCAGTACGTAGTCAGACCTTAGAGGGCAATTTACGAGGAAGGATTGTTCCATTGGATTGTGAAACTTCCCTCTGAGAAGTCATCACTCGAGGAGGCAGTCAATACGTGACCACGTGATATGGTTTTCGTTACTGAATGATAATTGGTGCTATGTTTTGTCTTTGCGAGAGCCCATCACATTGCTGAACAGGCACCCGTGGCCAAACAGCTGGGTATTCAACCACTGGCCGGATGGTTGCGTATTCGAAAC
The DNA here is from genome assembly GCF_000715545.1 of Opisthorchis viverrini. Taxonomy (NCBI): domain Eukaryota; kingdom Metazoa; phylum Platyhelminthes; class Trematoda; order Opisthorchiida; family Opisthorchiidae; genus Opisthorchis; species Opisthorchis viverrini. The sequence continues at coordinate 171,939 of NW_008752129.1, forward strand.
TCAGTTTATTGAGGTGCGCACTGCTGATGATTCCAAGCAAGCATGAAACCTCTGAACAGTGTTTCTCGCATTTTCAGCATAGGTCGGCTTCAATGACAGAACAAAATCTCCTCAACTTACTATAATCTATGAATGAGTCAACTGTTGTCTTTGCGGAGCCTACTGGGGCTTCGTTTTTCATCGGGGCGAGTGGACTTGTTGGTATAGCTATAGGCAGTTCACACTCACATCCCTGTCGTTTGAACAACGCCGGTTCATCCTAAAGGTGGACATGGGCCTACTACATCACCATGGCAAGCAGACGTGCCACAATAGGTATCAGACTTCCTAACGCGGTTGCCAAATATTGTTCACTGGATGTCTGCTACGCTTTGACCACTAGACTTCGGTATTAGGGTTATCCTCATTATAAGACGTTGCTCCTCCAAAGTCATTCGAGTTGACGTCATGTTCAACTGCGTGAAACAAATGGTCATTCCTTTTATGTTGTAAGCGATACCTGAAGACTTCTGCGATGACTGCAGTGAATGTCCTCTGTGTCTTGCTGGCGTCCTGACAAGTTCCCGCAGCCCTACGGACACAATCAAAGGGGATATTTCAGATGTAGGAATGTCAAACAATATGGATAATGAGGACTCAGTGTAAGCAATGAAGAAGGGCCATTGAATTCATTGCAAGTTCTTTCTCCGAGAAGCGAGACATAAACTCGGTCGTTCAACTGATCTGTGCAGAAATACTACGCCAAATATGTCAGAAACTGGTTCATCACCTGCATTCGAGTTCAAGATATCCGACTCTGGATTCAAGTAGCGAGAATTTAGTAATTAGCTGAGGCCAAGTAAGTAAGTAAGTTTTCAATCAATTGGAAAACGTTTTGAACCGATTGAGAAGTCATTGTTTCAGAAGAGCTTGGTAAACAATCGGTAGTTTTTATTTGGGCAACGTTTCGCTTTTGACACAAAAGCCTCATCAGGCCAAGTGAACAGGTCACCAAATTGACCAGGTTATAAGACACTAATCATTAAGTTTTTTCAGATTATCACACTAGATCAGTGTTTAGTATCAATTAACGGCTCTTGCGGCCCAGTGTGGTTGCGAAAATCTTGAATTGATGGGTTGGAGGAGTTTCAAATTGGTTCCGATCGCTTTTTATTCCTTAATCTTCCACTTCAGGGTGCTTCACCTAGGTTGCCACTGGCAGATTTTTCTTGATCTTCGTAGGCATGTGAATGTTGCGACAATTAGGTTGGGGGAGTACAGATGCGTAAGGTTAAGTGGAATCCAGATGATGGCTACTCTTCCCTCTGATAATCGCACACCAACACGTGCCAGCTCGATTGACCCAAGACCGTTCTCCACGCGCTTGCAAATTCCACGCCTCCTATTCTGTTAACAATTGGGTGCTTGGCGACTTCTACCGCCTCGGCTATCAGTCTCTGTGACGTGGACCGTGGTCCTCGCCTGAAAACGTCAACATTTTCTAAATCTATTTTGTGCCCGTGTCCAGTGCGTGATCCGCAGTCGCCGAGTTTTTTTAGTAACGCTTGATATTCATCCGCGTTTCTCGGCGGCCTGTTTTATTTTCTACTATGCTCTCCGATTCTGATGTGAAGTCCCTTGGCCGTCTGTCCTATATAGACAGTCGTGACACTGAAATTTGTAGGCACAGTTCCTGA
>NW_008752129.1:173776-183438 GCF_000715545.1 Opisthorchis viverrini
ATATATATATATATATATATATATATATATATACATAGTGTAACGGTGTATACTGCTGACGAGGTATGCGAGTAGTGTCTTGTCGTCAATCCGCTTCACGTCTCTTGAAAGTGAGATCTATTACGGAATTTGTGAAGTCGTTTTGTAGCATTTGCTTGCATTTTCGTAACAGTCAATGAATACCCAGGAAAGTTCAGGAAGACGCGTTCAAGGATAATATGGATATTCCGTTTTGTAAACAAGATGCATATGAGAGTTTTCCCTGTCTGTTCAATAGCCTGTAACTGTTCAGTTGGCGTTTCTCCAATAAACAAATCCACGGCGAAGGCACTCTTCCTTTCACCAGTAGTCCGTCAATGAAGCCAACGAAATGCGTTATAAGGGAATATCTCAAACTGAACAGTGTCCACTGCACTATTGAGGTCAGCTCAGATATAATTACATGACGATAAGATATCAGAATCCGATGTGAAGTTGTTCAGATAGTTCAGGAAGTACTTACGTCTTAATTTTTTTGCCCAAAATTAAGGTTTACCAAAACTGTCATCCAACCTTCAGGATCGTGAGTTATGTGATGTTTAGTCGGATGTTCACTTACTTTGACGGCAAAAACAGCGTGGACACAGGAGGGTGAGTAACTCCAGAGATATGAAATTCATCAGGAGTCTGCTGTGATTCTTACTTTTCAGTCTTTTGAGGAGTAAACGCTATCTACATATGGATATGAGTGGTGAAAACTAGCAAACCGGCTGATCGCTGCTAACTTATCCTTGAATACTGCTGGCTGAACTGGTCCTTTTTCTTGGTAATTTTGTCCAATCTTGCGTTTCCCCACCGGGTCGTCCCATAATCTTGCTTCTACTTTTGAAATGCCTTCGCTGCAGAGTTATTTGTTAGAAAACACCAACTGAACAGTTACAGACTATTGAACAGGGGAGCAAGACTCTCACCTGCATCTGGTTTACAAAAACTGAATATCCCTCTTCTCCTCGAACGCGTCTTCTTGAACTTTCCTGGATATTCACTGACTGTTTCTCAAATGCAAACAAATGGGACTCCACCAATAGTGTAAAAGATCTCACCTTTTAAGAGACGCGAAGTGGACTTTTGAGAAAACATACTACTCGCATGCCCCATCAGCAGTATCCACCGTTACACTGGTACCTGTTCGGTTATATTGGTCCACAATATTCGTAGCTGTCCAGTTGTAGATGTTCCATCCTACCACATTTGGGTACTGTTAGGCTATGTTCGTTCGCGTCATATGGTTTCCTTTGATCCTAATATTTCAATCGTCGATTTTTTGCAGAGAAACTAACCCAAACAATAAAATGCTGAGTTCAAAGACGTCTTGTGAATAGCAGGTGGATGTTGTGGACTGCTTCCATTACGGGAATTCTGCAGTTCGATCAGTGTGTTCCCATACAGTAGACCAATTATAAGGTTGCGGAACTCCTACTGCAGTCAACTTCTAGTTACGCCATCTTGGAGCTCGTCGAATTTCCAGCAACCACATTGAGCAGCTTTTTCTATTTACTGGTAACTCATTTGTCTCTCAGGTTAACGCAGTCCCATTTCACAAAAGTATACTCACCTCCATATAACAACCTGAAAGTTCAACTTTTCGCATGTCTAGCAAAACTAATGGCGTGGCGGTGGGATCCTCTTTGCAACCGACTAAATTGAAAGCGAATCCATTGACAATGAGTTCGATTTAGCGTTGAGCAGTATTGTTCATGTCAACTAATACTTCATCTGAGTGGAATTAAAACAATCCTGAAGACTTAGAGTAAAATTTAATTTCAAGTCTTTTAACTGCCGAACGAAACGTTCGCAATTTTTGGATTTTTTTATCTGTGTACATCCGCTTATTGACAGTGTTCACTGGCTAACTTATTTTCAACACTAGTCAGCTCGCCGGTACTGACGTGTCGGACAGGGCTTGAGGCATCACCAAGTGTTCTGAGGACAGTGAGCACGGTGGGGTTTGCTCAGACGGCCGTCGATCTGTTGGGCGAGCTTAAAAGCCAGCTGGAAAACGTCTCATCACCGACTGAGGAGATAAAATCAGGGTGTTGGTAATTGATCAGGTGTCTGTTCGCCGAGCTTGGCAAGCGGTTTGCTAAAAACGTTTCATCACCATTCGGTGCGCTGAAGATGTCTCCTCGAATGGTGACGAACAGTTTGCAAATCAATTGCCAAGCTCGGCGAAAAGATCAACAGTCATCTGATCAATTACCAACTAGTGCACTCGAGCTACCAATATTCCAACATATTACCGGAAATCAGGGCGGTGTGTTTCCAGCTTGTAGTGTTACAACAAATGTAAGTGGGTGATGAGTGCTTGTACCTCTCACATATGTGGTTATAAGTAATTCTTCTTAGAAATGCTCAGGTCACCGATACCGATTTTGAGGCCATAAGAAACAAAAGAGAAATCCCAAGGAGATCTTGTCAGTTGAGATGAACTCGATTCGGCTGATGGAAATGTCACGGCTCTAGGTTCTATTCATATTCTACGGATATTCAAATTCAATAAGTTCTAGGCTACACGGCGGAAGAATTAAGACAGAGCCGATAAAATTCCAAACTTTCTTAAGATTTCATGGGATACGTTTGGAAATACTGGTGATCACTTCGAGCTAGACCGGTCAAATCCCACATAGCGAGAGTTCCCAGCATGAGGCGATCAATTCTGCCATCCATTTAATGTTATTTCTGGATGAGAGTCCTTGTATGTTGTCGTCGAATTCCGGTCCTCATCCCTCAGACTCTTATTTGGATTACATCAGTACCAGACTAATCAAAGAAATCCAATTAGTTGGGTAACAATTTAAGGTCAACATTGTCACCTACTGTCTGCCGTCTTTCATTACAGCATGAAACTAAAAAAAGCGACAAAAATCTCTAATGATGTCTGTGTTTGACACCCATGGAGTCTGTTTGTAGCAACGCTTTGTGAGCCAATATAAAGTATGTTTGCAGCTCTGTTCAGCGCCCAATTAGATCCCCGTACAGACTTCCTATAAATATTTGCTCCCTCTGTGCGAAGGCAACCAAAAATTCTGTTTTTTTTAGTGAAAATAGCCTACCGACCACACTTTTTCTGACAAAAATGAATACTCTAGCTCTTTTACTCATTCAATTGTCTTTTTTTCCGGCCTGTCCTCAGGATGGGATTCGGTAAGTTTGTGGTCTGTTGGTTATATGAAGGTGAAGTTTACCTATGAAAAGAATGAAAACCGGAGTGTGTTCCGTAGAAATATCAATCGGAACACCTCCGCAGAAGCTCCAAGTGATACCAGATACAGGTTCAGGAGCGTTTTGGGTCTACTCCTCCGGTTGTTCTGTGGCCTGCAGTGGGTACGATTTTAAGACCCCAAAAGCCATAAAAAACTAAACGATCCCTTTTCTATTGAGTTTTATAATCTATGGGTCGGCGGATATTTTTTTCGCGACAGTGTCAAGGTGAGTCAAATGTGTTGATTTTGCTAGACATTCAGATTGGAGATGCGCAACTATTGGATGTGAACATTGGTATAACATTTGGGGTGGCTGCTGTCCGCCAAGTGGATAACTCGTATGCTGGCGTGCTTGGATTATGGCTTGCCCGAAAAAGTAGTGATGGTGTGAAACTCTTGTTTGAACGTCTGATTGAAGAAAAGCTGATAAATTACCCCATATTTTCTTTCTGGATGAGCAAGTAAGATAAACGGTTGTTGACGAAGACTCCGTGTTTTAGTAAAAGCGTTTGTGGGGACAGTGTTTGCGGAACACTTGTACTTGGCGGCATAGATCACAGTCTTTATTCTGGAAGGATTAATTATGTCCCCGCGTTGGACTACAAAACCTGGCGGTTTGTATTCGAAGGGTAAGTTGTGTATTAAGGCTTTGTCTAGTGCACGACAGAACTATGGTCTTGGAGGTAACAATTAACGTTTAGCTCACTAGAGATTACAGTTTTTCTCAACTCTCCTACCTTCTTTGAGCTAAGGAAAGAATGACGCAGCCACCGGTGAATCCAATATGTGATTGTTTCTGTGTTTCAGTTCCTTGGTCTGTGTCTAGGGGTCCCACCATAAATGACGCTGGTCTAACAGTAAAACGTCGGACAAGATTACCCGGCTCACACATTCATTCTATACTATTCTATACAGTACCAGTCCCAACCAGATGTGAGACCATTGTATTCGGGCTGGTCTCTTTCCAACCACTATTCATGACAACTGGATTTTGTTCATACATCCTACCTAACAAACGTTTTACTCTATCGTCAGATTTTGTTCCTCTGCACGAATGAGTGCACGAGACAGTTGGTGATAGGATTGGTAACTTGTCTTTCAGGAGAGAGCTGACGGTGAGGTTGCAGGTGAAAACTGATCATAGGTTGATGGAAATGTGGGTCATAGCAATCCGTCAGGAAGAGACTGGACCTTACCGTGGTGTGACGGTTTGCGCACCTCAGCGATCCATTGACCTATACTGGGGAGTGCCCCCGTGACACTCACAGAGTCTCTCATACCAGGTTGGTCAGTGGTTAGAAGTCTGACGGGCACAGTCTCCTGGCCCTCCAGGACATGTATGGTGGCGTGTTCCGTAGAAATGGTAATGAATTTATATTTTCCGCGAAACACCGCTGCCTTGCGGTTAGGCTTTTGAGCCAAAGGCTTTGGTTGAGGACCCTAATCGTCCTCCTGTCTAGGTGTGGGCGCCCTGTCAGCATCCCAGCCCGCGTACCGCCATGTACGGCGGTGAAGCACCTGTGTTGAGTGCTGATGTCATGTTGTCGATGCTGCCGATGATGATGATTGATGATGAGGATGATTGATGATGATGATGATGATAATGATAACGAAGCAGTTTGTCTTAGCCATTTCTAGTTCAGCTCTCTGTTTTTTGACCTTGTAGTTTCAAGTGTATCCACAGTATGAGCCTTAGGCATCTAGCCACTCGCCTAGTCGTCAAAATCTTTGTGAAAACACCCAGAGATAATAACCGTGTGGTACTTCTTGCCGATCGGAGAAAACAAATGATAACCTACTACTAGAGTAAAGGGATGCAAAATACCTTGCAATTCTCATGGACTATGTTCGCTTGATAAAGTAACGAATTTTAGAGCCAAAGTTGAATTCTACGAGACAATCGATGCGAAACCTGGTGAAGTTTTGACGGCCCTTTGTTTAATTGATACACAACATGGATGCAAGGCAAATCTGTTCTAGTTCGTTGGCTATCAATCGTGGTACGTCAGATGAAGCTGTCACAGCTCAGGTTTCCCAGAGATATTGGGGAAGAAGTTAAACCCAGTAGAACAATGGAGGCGGTGGTATACTACCTTAGTGGGTGTTAAATCGTACTAGTTTTAGGGTGAGGGCCGCCGATTTTGCGAGAAAACCAAATCTGACACTGTCACTGGTAGTAAATCATCACTGATGTTATGCTGTTTATGATGATGATTATGATTACGACTGTCGTTGGATTTGAGCAGCATCCAGCGAGAGCAGTTGTCAACCCGCATGTGGTTATCTGTTACTGCCTTAATTCCTCGTTGGCTGTCCGTCTCTCGATTTTCTTCCTCAATACAGGGTTTGGTAACAAGGCTTCTCGGATGTAGACTGTCCTCTGACAAGAGAATCACATGTTCCTGCCGATGAAGTGTGAGTTTCTCGTCCGTCACAGGAGAGGTTCTTCATCTTAAAACCAATTGACCTACCGTGGGATTGCTAATTCAATGTTCCTATTGGACTCGGCTAGTGGTTACATTGTGATGCAAAGCGAACACTCCTAAATTTTCCTGATTGTTTAATTGGGATCGAACTAACAAATAAAACGAGGGCAATCAAACACAGACACAAGACATTTAACTGAATACTGTACAGATTCAGAGCTGGCACAGAGTAGTTTCTCCAGTGTAACAAAGTGGCAACGATTTTATTTCTAGACTTGTCATTCTTTTTTTCTTATGCTTGATGTGGTGAAAGTAGAAAAACGGGCCCTCCATTATGTCAGCCTTGTTTGCTGTCAGATTTACGAAAACGTTGTAACGAGCGTCAACCGTGCATTTGTAGAGGTATTTGTGGTACAAATTATACACTTGCACTCGTATCCCAGTGGGTCCCGATAATTCTCTTAGTGGAACTTTATTTGGTTGGTAAAGACTCGTAAAATGAATCTAAATGTTGATTCACGAGCAGTTTGGGATGAATCAATCAATTTCTTGCAGTCACCACATAGTTGAAGACTAACTTTTCAAGGTTGGCAGAAATGTAGCACTTTTACTAAAACAATTCCGTTGTAAACACTTTTTGAAGATTTTTACAACGTTCACAAGGCCATATATGCAACAAAGCGAGGTAGATAAACAAGGCAGAACTAAGGACCAGAATAAAACATCAGCTGCCTTTACTACATTATAGAGCTCTATTATGGCATACACTTAGATGCGACCTTTAAACAAATTGATGGAAGTGTTGTTCACATGACCTTCCTCACATGGACTTCTCGGACAGCAGTAGTGAGTCACTCTCCTTGTTCCCGGCTCGGTTGAAAATAGAGGATCGCCCGCAAGTGGAACCACTGACTACTTAACTTAATTCAGTAGGATTGTATTCTGCAGCCCACTTTTGACATGGATGAACCCGTACTTTATTTCCGGACCAACTAGTTTCAGTTCTGTTGAAATAATTTACAATCTGTCGGTATCTTTCATCAACTTTGGTATGTGAATGGACTAAAGCGGATACTGCAGTAAGCGAGCAGCTTATTCGATCATAGTTAACGTGCTCAAAGTCGATCAGACTAGAAGTCTGTGGTGTGTTGGGTACACTTTAGATTTCAGCGCCCTGTGTACATTCATACCGATGCCTTGAATACCGCTCAGTGAAGCTCCCAAATGTGAGCACTCTCACAGTATGGCAAGCTCACATGTTCGGAGACTGGAGAGTTCCCGCGACATCGTACTTACCAGTACACCAAATCACTGTTCAAGACCTCAAATGTGCATAATTGTTTAAGTGAGGCGTTTTTACCGCACAATTTAAAATCAATTAGTCAGCGGGCAAGGTTGGGAATTGAACCGGACAGTCTACACATCCATGGAATTTCAGCGAGTTCATGTTGTCTGAAATTCAGAGCCCAACAGACACAAGAGTTGGGAACTCAAAATTATTTGCAAAGGGACCTCAGCCTACATAAAGGTGAAATTCTGTTGCATGGTACACCATTAATTTTTCGATGTGGAGAAAATTCGACTTGATTCAACCGCAAACGTTCAATTCAGCGTGCGAATTTCCAGCTTTTTCGAACTCACTCAGTCAGATTCGACAGCCGAAAAAGTGCCATTTTATGAACAATTTGTGCACGTCCAAGGTAAATGAAAATATTTGTTTTTGCAAGGATTTGTTTTAGGGGTAAGCATAATTTTAACAGTACATTTTGATGTTCAGCTGTCTTACATGACTAAGCAACCCACGCCAAGACAAAAATGTATTCACTGAATCGATTCGGATGATATAAGTGCACATCTAACATTTCATAGCTTGTCCCGAAAAAAACGAAGAGGTCTAATATACCATGCAGTGAGAGTTTTCCGGCCCTTCGTTGTCAAAATTTGGAGCTTGGGACATGTACTGCTTCGGATACAATATCATAAAACCAGTTATTACCTGTCAGTCAACAAGGTATAGAAGACAAGGAATGTTTCAGGAAAAAAAATAGTTTTATGGCTTCCGCAGTTATTGTGACTGCTGGGCCAAACCCTTAGGCTAGAGAAGTGGCCGATATTGAGATGTTGCTTCTTGAAAGGTAGATTTTAGTCGGTGAGAAGATGAAACCAAATGGATAATTATGCCACACAAAATGAAATCAACATTCTGCAGCTAGCAGCAGTAGAGGATAAAGTTGTCCGTTTGTATCCAGTTAGCCGTTTTACCGCATCCATTAGATTTCTTGAAAGAAATTAGGAAGAACAGTCCGACTGAACACTACCCACTTATCGTATTACGGATAGCTATGTTGTGGGCATGGCGTTATGTGTTCCTATCGTAGAAAACAAAACAAAGTATGCTTGCTGGAAAGAATCTGATTGTTCCGTACAAAGTCAAACCATTTTTGGGAGGATGTAGAGGTAGAAAACGTATCATTCCTTGTTAGTGGTTCTCAATACTTTGTCCCTTACGTGGAGATGCAGTTAGTTTACGTTGTTGCTTTCTGTACTGTTCAAAATGATTCAAGGCGAAAAGTGAGAATCCAAAGCGATTTATTTAGTATTCGAGGCAACAAATGACAATAAGTGACCACAAATCTTATGACAAAACTTTTAACTCACCTCGACATGTCTTGCATTCGTGAACACGACATTGATAAAACAAAGTGCTTCACTCTTGAGAAAATATTTCCGGAAATTTATAAATGTCTCATGTTTGAAAGTTGTTTCCCAGTGCAACCTGTATTTCATCCTGTAATGGAAAACAGTCTGTCGGAAATTCCCGAGAAACCGAACCCCAGTTCCGTTCTCATTCAAATGTTACCATCAGGGGTCACCTCATGCATCTCAAAGTCGATGTTAATTCTCAATCTCCCTGCTAGTAGGCGAATATCAGGCAGAGAGTTTTTAGCTGAAAATTTACGGGCGCTGTAGAATGTGGGACAGTTTGGAAGATTCCTCAGATCTGCCTTCTACTGCTTTTCAGGTTTAAGCAAACCTGAAGATAGCAAACAGCTTGGGAGGGACATTAGCACCAGGGAGATTGGATAGCGGATACACTTGCACTGATGTACAACAGTATATGTGAATGTCTGACTGACAAGCGATGGCCAACTGTAGATATCCGGATGGCTGTGTAGGATGACTATAACTGCCAGTATAGCCGTGTTGACCGAGGAAGCAGGCAAGTACCTGTACTCAAACTTGCAGAAAATGTAAGACGTTCTCCACCGAGAACAAAGGACAGGAATAATCCATGAAGGCTGTCACACAATTAGGGTGAAACAAGCAAACAAAGACGGATAAAAGTAAACATATCGAAGACATTACGGGGACAGAATGTGGTCAGAAAACGCGCACTGCTCCGCCCACTATCACAGTTTCTACTCCGCACCATACCGCGTGCCACACAACTCCAGATATGTGCTAGAGCGGGATACGAGGTAGACGGGTCAACAGTGAATCACGGGCAAAGGTAAATGATCCGCGACACACTTGGGGTAGAAAAAACGTTTGGAGAAGCGCTGAGGATGACGGCATCAGCCACGTGCCGCATGAACAAATGGGTACAGGGGTGAATTGTCCATCTGATTGTTCTCCCTTAACTCTAGTAAAGACCAACTGTTCGTTGCAGAGACGCCCAGTTATAAAAAAACCATACATTGTTGAATAGAAATAAGTAGAATTGGTTGCGATGAGTATTAGAAGCACGAAAGCACCAAAATTTCCGTCGTTGAATTCACCAATCAAGCGTTGTGCCAGACGGAATAAAGGGGAATAAAGTGTGCCAAAACCGGGGTGAGACGGCTTAGTGGTTAGAGCGCTAGATGGTCCGTGGTTCGGACTCGATCTCTTCCGATTTCTTTTGTGGGCAACGTGGCAGTATCGCAGCTGTCGTGCTTCCTTCGAGTGGCGTGACAGCTAGGCACCCAAAAGGTGTTACAGCCTAAAAAATCGG
>NW_008752129.1:183548-191560 GCF_000715545.1 Opisthorchis viverrini
CGGACGGAAACCCGGGGACTGCGCCTACCTGATGAGCCCGAACAAGGGCGAAACCGGTCGTGGGCAACGTGGCAGTATCGCAGCTGTCGTGCTTCCTTCGAGTGGCGTGACAGCTAGGCACCCAAAAGGTGTTACAGCCTAAAAAATCGGATCTGATTTAATATGGAGTTTAAACATTGTTTCTTCCGGGGGCCCCATGGATACTGCATTTGGCGCCAGAGTAAATAGGTGATTGGTTGTGCTGATTGCGCGTCACTCAAAATCTGCGGTCACAGCGCCAACCACAATATCGAGTCAGTGAATTAGTATTTCTGTCGCGCTGCACTCGTTTTTGGTGTACCTCAATCACTTTTACTTCGGTTCTAAAATGTTCGCCTCCAGAGAGGTTTTCTCCTTAAGACTGAACTGCTTCCTCATTAAAGATCTGTACCCTTATTCAAATCAGATGGGACAACTGATTCCGGGGTGTCTAAATTGTCTAATATGAAAGTACCTGAAATAACTAAGTGACTTAAATGATTTTAAATTAGGCCTCATTAAATTTGCCTCATTTATATTGCCTAACAAACTAGTGCAAATTATGTTCAGACGGAACGATTAGTATCAAGACCATAACCTCATCACTTATTGATTTTGTTTCCCCGTAAAACTCAATTGAGAGTATCACAACAAACGTAATTTGAGGATAATCAGCCTATTGGTCAAAGAATTTAAGAATAAATCACTCGGCCAGAACATTCTGGAAAGATTCGAATATGTTTCCTGCACCCTGCAGGATGATTTAAACAGCTTACCATGATAAGGATTAGTTTTCATTGTACTTTGAAAGCATACAGTACGCGAATTTCGTTTGGTAGGCTAAACCAATGTGTTTGACCAATAACTTCTTTTAATGTAAACCAGTTAATTTGCTATTTAGATGGTTCTTGTCATTTGATTCCACATCATCTACAGTTTTCGTGTTTACCCTTCATTGTCCAACAAAGCATACAGATTGGAAGAGGTGACATCATGGAAGCCGGTTCGATCGCCTTGTTGGACACCGGAAGTTCGAAAATATTCTTGCCTGCCTACATATTTTATGAATTGAAACGGATATTAGATGGCCGTCGGATGCTAAGTGACAGGTTCCTTGTTGACTGTTCAAAATTCGGACGATTCCCACCGATTCATTTACTGATCGCCAAACACAGGTTCACCCTTCATGCAGAAGACTACATCGTACGGGTAATTGTTTACTTTGAGTTTCACTGCATAAGTGATATTTTGATTGTTGATAAGGCCAGTATCACTTTGTTTTCGGGCTGGGGCAGCTGACATACAAACTTCCCCTCACCACTCGAACAGACACCATCTATGATCACATTAAAGAGACATTAACGATGGCTTCGCAAACCAGTTAGCACCCAGATGAACAAGTCAACAGCCACCTGATAAGCTAATGACAAGCGTATGATGGCTGCCAATATTCTGACAAATCGCCACCAGCTTCTGGACTTCTAAGCTAAAAAGCAGACCCTCGATGACAGACTTTCATTGGGATAAAAACAGTAAGCTCACCGGATCTACACGTGAGTAGGAGACAAAAGGGGTATAAACTGAAAATCGTTGGAATTGGATTTGCTCAAGAAGAGTTGACAGTTCAAAGATGAACAGCGAGCGAAGTTACGACACACAATAAAACAAACCGAGTCTGTGCTCAAGGAGGTTACGCGGATGTTCCCGAACTTACTAGCTGAATCCTCATAAAAGGAGATTCAAGTTTATGAATATCAGGGCTCGCCTATCATAGTGGGCGGGATTAGTATGAATGATAAAGTGAGCTTGCGATTTAACTGCTTGAAAATATCTGGAATGGAGAACAAGACTACAAAGATAGACGTGCTGTTGAATTTTTTTTATCTAAGCAGACGTAATTGTATTGGTAGTTATCTATAAATTTACAGATTTAGTTAACTCGTCCAAGAGGAATCGGTGTACAGGCGGCAGATGAATCAGATAAGTTGGCTGGTCTGAGGCAGAAAGCTGTTTTACTGTGCCTTGGGTAAAAATTTAGAAGCTACTTTGTATCAGCCAAACATTAAAGACCGTGTCAGATGACTCTGGAAAATTCACAAGTCTGAACACTTTTCGCGTAGTTCGACAGAGAAGTTGTTAATTTATAAGTAACCATGTTATATGGCGCGATATATTCAAGATATTTTAACTTCTCACTGATTCTTAGATAGTCTTTGAGCTGCTTGATGTGTTTCAAGACTTTCAGAACTGCATAGGAAGCGGTATTCGACCGCCTGACTAGTTGGAAATATACAGAAAAATAACAACTTTTGTTGCAAATCGGCTCTCAAATGATCCGAGCGACGAAGGTTTACCATATCCAGCTCGATTTGTCTCACGTCTTTCCATGTACGTACTCTTCTGGTGAAGTAGTCTCCCTGTCCACTGTTTATCAACCACCTACTAAAATTTGATAAAATTGGTCTCGAACGTCCCTACCTTACTCGCAAACGAGCAGGAAATGACACTGGACCCTAGTGGCCAGCGCAGTTTGAGACTTGAGAGCAAAGGTGCAAGATGTCAATAACAGCTTTATTTTGTATGCTTTGGAAAATCAGTTCGTTATTGGAGAAGTAAGTAGGAAATAACCGGAGTGGTCATTCCTGCCACTTGTATGGAACGTCTGTCTGTCCACTTTTTCTATGCCTTGGAGATGATACCAAGTAATGAGTTGCATTCAATGTCCCACCCGCCGCAAATAAAGAAACCAGTCTAGGCGAGGTTCAGTAGCACAGTGATCAAGAGTACCATGATGTTTTGCAGAAAAGGCTTCAATACTAGCACTCCACTCTCGTCAGCCGGAAATCCAGCTGCTGGAACCACCTACTAGATGACGTTGGCTGTCAAAAACACCCGGCTTCATGAAATGTTTCTATGTGTGAATGCTCGGATGAGAATTTGGCCACTACAAACGGTTTTAAAATGTTTGACTTTCAAATCATCATCATTTCTGGATCTCTGATCAACACAAAATCCAAGTTCTGTGTAATAACAGAAATGGCTATCCGGTTAATCTGTTGCGTCGCTCAGCTTGCCTTTCTCGGTCATCAACCATAGTTTAACAGTTTTGTCAAGATAATCCAATGCCTGGAAGCCGTCGAGTCATGAACAGTTGACTGGAGATAGGTGGACTAAAGGCAGCAAAGCATAAGTGCTGAACACTGACGTTATCCCGTTGACGATGGTGATGATACCGAGGTGGATAAAGACTGCGGTTTTGTACCCAAAAAGGACATAATAAGACGTGTGAGAGAAACATCGAATATTCTCCTATCAAGCAAAATTCGGTCCACAAAACGGAGTACGCTTTGCATGTTTTCAAGGGTTTCTGATCCAAATTAGGAAACTATTGCAATTCTCCACAAGAAGACGAACGCCATGGTTGTAGGCGATGTCCGGATGTAGGATTGAGGCTTTAGGAATTCCTGGCCAGACTCTCTTCGGATTGAGGCTTCTACAACTATTTACATTGTTCAAGCTTATTGACAACAAAACAATACCCGTGTTTGGCAGAGTGTTGTCGTTCACTGGATGGTTATGTGCTTTCCTAGGCAACTTCATGAACTACACAAATAGCGAAAACAGTTGGTTTTCGGATTTGGGAGTAGCAAGCCGTCGAAGTGGGTAGGATCTCGGTAAGATCAATCGAACAATTTGTTACTCCGCTGAGTGTGAGTGGAATATAGAAGCAGTGGGAAATTAATCGTTCAGCATTGATAATTACTGCGAAGCCAACAATTTACAATCCCTCTTTTACTCGGAAAATCTCAACTCCCCTCAAACAAGACCAAAATCCCAAGCAGAGGAGCGAACGGATAAACAGCAGTCCGATTTTGTAGGACTGGTACGCTGGTAGGGCCTACCAAATATTTGCTAGTTAAACAGTTCACTTTCGGGCTTGTGGCTCAAGTAAATAGACGGTGAAGATAAAGGAAACAAGAAATTCTGCATGATGTATGGATATCTGGAACACATCGCTGGGTTTGTGGTATCCCGCGTCCAAAATTTCGCTGCTCATAATTGACATACAAGTGTTTGGTCAGGACGAAAAACCGTTGGAAACTGCCTATTTGCCACACTAACCGTCTTCTTCCGTGCTCATCGCTTGACCTCCCAAAATTCGGTTAACTTATACGCCGGACTAGAAGTAAAATATTTTAGAGAAATGGTATTGCTATGAGGGATAGTTCGCGAACTGGGATACCGTTTTTCGTTTGCACTATATTTGCCCGAGTTCATATTCAGAGTTCTGACGTAATGCACCCAGTCCTCTAAGTTTATCACAGAGTTCACATTACTGCCTGAAGACGGTTTGTGCATCCGGTTGGTGGAGGGAATTCTGGATGGAGGAAATCGAACTAGCGGATTCCTCAAGTTGTACATGAAGTGAACCAAGTATTCATGGTGAGTGTAGCTGTGTCAGGCTGGAAAGAATTAGTGGTCGTACAAAAAGAGTTGCAGGCACCTGTCAACCCGTTCTTCGGTGGCGAAAGTTCTCGAGTGATGGCTGCCTCGGTTGGGTATATTGCAACTACCATACCTCCACCTATTACTTGTCTTCCTGGATATTCACCCGTCTAATTCAATGGATTCGCCGTCCGGAGGTCTTATTTCTCGGCATTCTTTGGTCTACAGCATTGCGAGAAGACCGAGTACGGTGTTGCACTGACTCTCAGCACTAACGAGTACAGGCCTATTAACTGACAGCAACATAATCTACTTGCGTTCACTGTTTGATATAGCAGAACGGTGCTTCCCGATTCTTCCTAGAATTTCGGTTACATTGGTCATCACTTGACTAGATACGTCGTCGACATCACAATGACGGACATGCGGCACAAGATAGACGGCAAGCAGCTCAGAGGTTGTTGGTGACGATAAGTTTTCGCTACTCCAGGATTTCAGATTCGACCAAGGTGTTGTTGGTTTTAGCCACTGCTAACAAACCCTATTGCGTTGTCTGTGTTAAGATTGATTGTATTGCGACCACTGGCCCGTAGTTATTGCACTTCTAACTAGATACCCATGAATGCATAATGTTTCGTTGCTTAATCTGACGATACCTCCGGGCAAAGACCCTTCTGGGAAGAAGACACTCCCAGAGGGAATTTGCAAAGGATCCGGGTTAGGCAGGAGATTCCAAAATGGGCCAAATAACCTCGTCGTAAGGTGGTGATCGTAACGCCTCTACTGGATCAGTTTACTCACTCAGATTGTTTTGGAGTTTTAATGAATTGGTCAAATTATTTATATTTGCTTACAAAAACAATGGACACTTATTTTGTGCAATTTCTTTGTTTTCAGTCACCTCATCACGGAAAAGTCAAATGTTACAGCAGATTTCACAGAACCATAGAAAGCCTCAGGGTGGATTTTATTTTTGGTGCTCCGCTGTTTAGTAAAGTATACACGGTGTTTGACAAAGGTTCGCGGCAAATTGGTTTTGCCCATGCAAAAAGTTATTTTTGAAAACCGTTGCCTTTTCAGCGGCATGCTGCATCCGGTAAACAACAGTCCGATATTTTGGTTCAAACAACAGAAAGAGCCGTCTTTATAATCGTTGGGCTTTACTGCCTGTTTGCACAATGCGTACCAACATATGCATGTGGTTTGATTCACATATTGCCGATCGATTCTCGAAAACAGCTATGTGTGTGCCCATCGAATTTCTGCTTCCCCGCCGCAGTACCTTTCGAACTTGTTTCTTTATCTGCAACAATTGTATACAGATATTGTGCGTATAACGTTACATTTTATTTCCGCTCCCCATGCGCAGTGAATGCTTGATATCGTTGTCGTATCAACTTCCCTAATACAGATGCGATTGGGTATAGTTCGTAATAGGAGGCAACCTATTGGCCCTCTACCAGAATAAGCGTGGATCCGGGATTTCCGATTTCGCTTTAGACAGCTGTGTTCTGTGTTCTGGCTAGTCCACACCGGTGCACCGTTATCGAAGTTTACCATCACTAGAACCAAGAAATGGCGCCGTGAGTAACCACGAGATAACTTTGGTTGAGGATAACCACCAATCGGAATTTCTTGAAGCGCTCGCTGGTAATGGTTTATAACGGGAATGAAACAGTTGTACAGTGTTTTTCGGCTTTCCAGCATGGAAAAGCACCACTTTAAGGGAAAAAATTTCACATGATGGCCTAGTAAATATCTCGATAGACTTTTCAATCGGTCAGGCTGCTTGTCGAAAATTCTCAGACAGGAAGCGCAACAAATACACAAAGGCGATTGTTTGTAGGCTGTTTCAGATATTCGGTTGTCACCCGAAAATGCCTCACACGTGCTGAGTTTGCCACATTCGTCTGGTTTGAGCACGTCTATTGCACTGGCTGTGAGAGCATTCGCACCGTGACCTGCCGTTACCGAGTATATAATACATTATCTTTCCAAATCTTTTCGCTTCCTTGCGTACTTCTGCATTTATCGCATCCATTCCTCACAAAATTCTCCAATCTGGTTCCACAGCATCGGCTTCTTCTTCTAGGAGCACTGGTTCAGAAAATGTAGTCACTCAAAACCATCAGTATGGATTCACAATTATCAATACCACTTGTAAGATGAGGTTGGAAACTTTGTGCGTATGCGACCTGACTCAATGTGTGTTCGCCTTTGCATGCCGTTTTAAAAGATATAAGGATAAGGCTTGCATTGAGCTGCGTTACCAGCTTTTGCTGTCCGCCAGATACATAATTGGAGGCGGTCAATTTTGAGACCCGCTGGTTGCGGTTTTCCTTCTTAAACAACTTTTATGGAATCTCGTGTCCATGATATACATGCACGACTTTATTCGGAAAAAAGCATTCATTACCAAACTAGCACCCCCTGGATTCACTAGTAACCATTGGTACTTTACAGAATTAATTATTCCATGTTTGTACATGTGCTTTGCGTATTATTTTGAGATATTCATCACACCCGTCGCACCATCACCGGTTAACACACTAGAATAACTTTTCACCTATATTGTTCGGCATCCTATTCAGTTATTCCGATATACAGCCTGGTTAGCATCGTAACATTGGTTGTCATGCGGATGGTGCATTGCAGCCAAGAAAGATGGCAACCTGTAAAGTCGATAAAAATCTTGGGTAGACAGTTATCGCCTTTGACGTTGATGTAGTACTTGAGTGTTCGTCAATTTCGTTTCATGATTGAGCGTCAAATTGGATGTGGGTGCAAATTAAACATTCATCTGTGAATGATCCCAGTATTAATATGAGACTCAACTAACCCTCTTCCTTATGGCCTTGTCGAAAAAAATTCATTCAGCTGAAATGAATATGACTCTCTCATTAAAGTCAACTTAATTAGCTTACAAACAGGGAAAAATACCAACAATTCGAAATCAAAGATCGCAGTTTTTATACCGTAGGGGAAGAGATATAAAACCGCCCTTTAATTAATTGGATCTGTCTTTCTGGTCTCACCAAAAACCTCTCGCTTCAACAGATCAATTCTAGATTTTGCATTTCGGTATATTCTGCTCACTTGCACCATCTCTGTTTTCCGGATTTGCACAACAAGTTAATCACTCTCCCGATTTCATTATTTCCAAATTAATTAGTGTGAAGAGAAGATTCAGCTGAAATTTACTTGATTCTACTGTTTGTGATGTTCTTAACCTGATTGCGCCTCTTGTTTCTTGGAGACAGTTGTCCTAAATTGAACCTCCTAAAAGACCAACTGCTGCTTTTATCCTTACTGGGCTTCAGTTAAAAGTAGCTCTATCATCGTAGAAAGTGATGACTCAGCTGAATTTCAACTTAGTCTCCAGTCAAGGTTACATTGTTCTGTAACCGAGTGTTTGTCGCAAAAAAAACGTAAAGTGTGGTGTTCAAATAATAAATAACAGGGATTGGACCTGACCGATAAATTTCAAGGGTGACGAAATCAGTATTGCTTCACTCGGTTATATATATATATATATATATATATATATA